>NW_015386571.1:268069-294615 GCF_001527695.2 Protobothrops mucrosquamatus | reverse complement strand
TTCTCTCCTTGATCAGTTTCCACCCATTGCTTCTCGTCCTGCCTTCAGGCGCCTTGGAGAATAGCTTGACTCCCTCTTCTTTGTGGCAGCCCCTGAGATATTGGAACACTGCTACCATGTCCCCCCTCGTCCTTCTCTTCGTTAAACTAGACATACCCAATTCCAGCAACCGTTCCTTATATGTTTTAGCCTCCAGTTCACTAATCATCTTTGCTGCTCTTCTCTGTACTCTTTCTAGAGTCTCGACATCTTTTTTACATCTTTTTTACATCCAAAACTGGATGCAGTATTCCAAGTGTGGCCTTACTAAGGCATTGTAAAGTGGTATTAATACTTCATGTGATCTTGATTCTATCCCTCTGTTAATGCAGCCCAGCACTGTGTTGGCTTTTTTTTTATTCCGTCTACTTAGTGACCAGTAGTTTGCAGCAGAATTTGGCCCTGGATGTCCATCTGCAAACACAACTTATTTCCTACCAAATGAGTTTCCATGTAAAGTAGAGAGAAATCTCTGCCATCAGTGGAGAGCAGCCAAACCTTTGGGAAGCAGAACATTTACAGTGATTTACAGTGATTTGAAGGAAGGTCCTGACAGAAATGTCTCAAGTTCATTCATCCTTAAAAATTCCTTTAAAATGTCCTGTTATTAGATTGTATGATGGAGAAAATGGGTTGTATTGCAGCCATGTCAGGGGTGGTTTAGACACTAGGGTTACTGTTTCTTTCATGAGAAATCTTATTATTTGCCTTTGAGAAGGGCAGAAACTCAGCTGAGGACTCTTTCAAATTTCTGTGTATACTAAACAGAGAAGGGAGTATTGATGAGCATCCAAATGCTCTCAAGTACTCTTCAGCAAGAAGGCAGGAGGGAGTTAATAGAATTTTATGTATGTAGTCCAGGGGTGTCAAACTGCCGGCCCACGGGCCGGTTTCATCATACCAAAGCCATGCCCACCCCATTGCCGGCAATGGCGAAAAATCTCCGATACGTTGTGTGACGTCACGTGACATCGCGAGTTTGACATGTCTGATGTAGTCTGTTGCCTCTGTGAATTTCACTTTGCCTGATTAGAAAATGCTAATCTGAGGTCACTTCCTTCTGTCTTTTCAGGGACACATGCATAGAGCATGTGCTTTGGGGCCTTCTTCCTAGTAGGATGTTAACTAAGTGTTCAAGTTTTATTTGCCCTATAATCTGTGTCATGTAAATAAATCCCTTTCTTTTACAATTATAAAATCTGCTTCACTAATTGTCTATGGAGATTCTCAGTCATCCAGCTCATGGTTGTCCCAAAGTTGCTTTTTCAAGAGACAACTGGACGTTCTTGTTTTTCTTTGAAGACATTTTGCTTCTCATCCAAGAAGCTTCTTCAGCTCTTGGATGAGACGCTTCTTGGATGAGAAGTGAAACGTCTTCAAAGAAAAATAAGAAAGTCCAGTTGCCTCTTGAAAAAGCACTTTGAGTGCTTCAGTAATCATTGTACAAGCGAGGAACATCCACGTGTATGTGTGCACGTGCATGCATACACACACACAGACACACACAGATGAAAACGAACACAACCTCAAGTTCCAGCAGTAGAGAGTTGACTCAAGAGGGCTTCTGTAGTCCGATGGTTGAACATCTAGGCTTTGCTTCAGTGACATTTTGTTTTCTTTTAAAGGCCCTTTCAATTTTTTATTGCATGTATATAATTGCTTATTTATTACATGACTATTTATACATTTCCCTAGAAATTCAAGGCAGTATTTTTTATTTCTCTTTCTTTCAGGCTTCCAACTACTTTACAACAGGGATGGACAATTAATTTTCCCAAGGAGCCACGTGAGAAACTGGGACTGTTGTGGGGGGCCAGTGCTATCCCTTGCCGCCACGAGCCAGAGGGAGACAGTCAAAGGGCCAGATGTGGCCTGTGGCCTGTAAAATGCCCAGGTCTGCTCTATGGGTTAAATTAGGGTGAAAGACGGCAAGTAGACTGAAATGAAATTATTTAGGAAGTAGGGTTTCTATGGCCCAGATTCAACCTCTGCTGTCTCAAACCTTCGTGTCAAGTGTCAGAGCATAGTCTGAAACCTTAAGACTATCATTTTCAAAATCAGAATCAGGATTTAATTCCAAGTTAACCTTTAACTAATTAAGCCATTTTTCTGCGGTGTCTTTAATAACTACATGGCAGGTGAACGTTTATCAAACGGTTCCTGATAATGTCTAGGAAAAGCTTCTAGACCTTTGCCCTGCTGTATGCTAAAATTAAAGATTCTGTTAGCATCAGTGGGGATCCCCTATGATACTCTTCCCATACTGACTTAACAGGCCTTATTCCAGCAGCTTTACTAAAATGTCATGAGAGGCTGTTGTCTTCACAGATCTGGCAGAATGACACTGCTAGAATACAGAGCATTGTAGGATTTTTTAAAAATGTATTAAAGGTGCTATATTCAGACCGAATATACCAAAGAAGTTAACTTTAAAACTATCTCTTCTTACTGGAAAGTCTAAAAAATTAGTACTAATGGAATTTGGTTCATGCTAAAGTGAATATTAGATTGTAGTATGAATTAATTTGTAATTCATGCTATTGCATGTTTAATCTAGTAGCGTTTTCAACAAACAATTTAGAAATGTAAACTAGCAATTCATCTTGAAAATTAATTTAAGTTGAACGGTAGAATCAGGACCTCAGAATTTTACACTTATTACGGCCTGAATGATCTTTTGTAAGATAGCAGGCTTTTTTTCTTTAATGTAAAATCAACCAAAGGCATATTTCCACTATGTTACCTTATGTACTTGGGAAGTTCCTACTATTCATGCGATTAATAATGATATAGGTCTTGCATGTTCTGGCATTCTACTTGTGCAAACGTGGCTTATGATTTTTGTAAAAAACTATAGCTGACCTTGTGAGGAGGAACATTTATATTTAATGCTATGGATATGTTGAGTTCAGAGGAGATCCACTAGGGTTGGAGAAAAAAAGTGAGGTGATGACTTTCACTGATTTTTCTTGTGAGGGGAACCGTTGCAACAGCCTGGGAATCTGGCCCTAGAGATCAACCGGTCCTATTCCTCAGCAGGAAAACTCCAATATCTTTTATAGACAGGAGGAGGTCTATTTTTAGAGTGGCAAGCTTGGATCTAAACTGGTAAGCTTTGAATAAGAAAAACACCACAGAAGAATGGAGAAGAGATTTTGCTTATTAATGTGCAAAACTAATAATGTTGGTTTAAATCAGTAGGTAATTAAACTTAAGAGGGACTTTTACCAGCTAGAAGTATCATGGCCCAGTCAGGATGTGGCTTACAGCTGTGCTCCTCCCATTAGATACTTGAGTTTTATTTCAAAACTATTCACTTCCCTCTTTGCTTTTCCATTTAGGAAGTGAAACCTGGGCTTAAGATACCATGTCTAAATTATTTACTTTAAATTTGTCATATGCAGTGACTTTTTTGTCAAAGGAAAATGATTGTGCTTTGAAAAATGTTCAAAAAGTTACACTTCTTTCAATTTATCTTTCAGTGTATCGATAAACTATTGTTTTTCAAATATTTAACAGATATGCTGTATGAAGTATGCGTGCATAGTTCAAGTTTTTTGCAGTACCTGTAATCAGTTTGATTTCTGCTAGCTTGGTATTAAGAATGACTCTCTATATGAATATAAAAATGCAATAATCCGAAAGCGTATGTATTCTTTCATGAACTGAAATGAGATCTACAAATGATCTTGCCTTACCTATTTTGTATTTTATCATCAGTGGTTTGAATAATTTGCTATACAGTACTGTGATCTAACAGCCAGTTGGATTAGCAGTTAAGGCATCAGGTTAGCAATCAGGACACCATGCGTTCTAGTCCTGTCTTAGGCACAAAGCCAGCTGAGTGACTTCGGGCCAGTCACTCTCTTTCAAGCCTAGGAAGGAGGCAATGGCAAAGCCCTTCTGAAAAACCTTGTCAAGAAAACTGCACTTTCCCAGGCAGTTGATGAGAGTCAGATACAGTTGAAAAGTGAAAAAGTACTGTGATTTAGTGAAAATCTGTTCTCTCATATTAGAATGCACTGGTTCTGTCTCAACAAAGAGGTTTCTTAATGAACCCAGGGGACTCTTCTGTTTTCCCACCAAAGCTCAGTACACTATTTTATTTTAATACTGTAATAAGCAGGTTTCAAAAATACTGAGAATCTTTACATCTTCTGAAAACATTTTGTTCATCCCATCCCATTAAAAAATATTGATGGAAGTTAGATGCATCTTATGTTCTTCTGAAATCATTTTTCTAGATGTGTGCCCTTTGAATGCAATGGCCTTAATGTGATCTAGGGAGGTGGCAATTGAAGAATTATGGCAGTTCAAATCCAACACATGGTGGTTGACGAATTCTGTTTTAACAGCTACTTATCTGATCCAGTTGATATATACTAGCCAGTCTTTTCTTTTCATCAGACATAACATCTTCCAGGGATTACAAATAGATACAGTACAGCTTTTCTGGCATGTCAACTGGGGAGTTTCATGCAAGACTAACGATCAACTTAATCTACAATTTGGATGAGACTGCAGCTAGTTTTCCAAACCAAATCTTTTTGTCCTCATAGCTCCTGGAGGCCAAAAGCAAAAATATTCCAGATATCCCAGGAGGATTTTTGCATTCTGCAAACCATCTTAAAACAGCAACTAAAAAAAGAAGCTGCTCCAAAATCTGGAGAAGGAGAACATGGCAATGCTTCCTCCCACAAATACAAGATAAAAACTGGAGGGAAGAATCTTCCCAAAGCCCTCACATAGCGAAGAAACAGATTATCACAAGTCTATCTTTGGCAGAGCAGATGCTCTTTCCATTGTAGTACTTGGCTGTGAAGCAGATACTTGGGTCAGCAACTTTGGGCCAAGGAAACAAAAGGGCATTTGTTGTCTTTTTGGCAACATTAACAATCTTTACTTTGAGGTATTGTTGACTGTGTAGCAGATAATCCGGTCAGCAACTTTGAGCCAAAGAAACAAAAGAGTATTTGTTGTTCAACTAAAGAAATGCTCCATCTCCTAGTTAAAGAATTACTGGACTTTACCTGCTCTTATCCCTTTGCAGTGCAAAAGGCAAAGGGCTTAATAAGTTACCTGTTGGATCTGATTACAATTAAAGAGGCACAGTGAAGAAACCCTCCCTTTTCTTTTAGATCTCCCATCCAAAATCCCATAACAGGGAAACGTTTCTTTGGTTCTCTTTTTAATTAAAATAGAAAACAGCCCCGTAAATCCTTCACAACCCACTTTTATCAAATGGATTGAATTAGCTGCTGCTTATGTAAGTTGTTCTGAAATAACTAATAGCTGGTGTGTCACCCTGGGACTGCTCTGGTTGTAAAAGGGCATTTACTGCAGCCACACAAAGATTACTGCTGAGATAGAGGGAAGTGATCAGGCAAAACATGATCAAAATCGAGGAGGAGGAGGAGGAGGAAGAAATTTAACCATGTTTCATGGTTTAAAACGTTTTTTGTGTAAAGTAAATGAGTACAACATTATGAAAACGTAAGACATTTAAACAAAAGGTTCGTGTGTATGTAAATGTGTGTGTGTGAGAGAGAGAAAGATGTGAAGGGGGGAGAGAGTGTAATTTTTACATATAATCCACTGAAGATGCAAGTTTTTTTTTAATTTGAAAGAAAGTAAAACAGAACCTCCCCTCAAGGCTGAGCTGACCAGTCTGTTGGTTTCCTTAATGTAGGGATCTGTGATCTGAAAGCATCGCTCAGCTCCTTTATTCCTAATTCTGCTAAGAGTACTATTCTGTGGCCTCTGAGTCATTCCTTGAATAGAAGGGAGATCTAGTGCTAAATTCTGATGGACTCACCCATCCGGGTAAGCTGCCGGATATAGGAAAGTTGGAGGCAGGGGATACAGGGGTCTTAAGGAACTTAGAGAGGGCAGCCAGAGGAGAATGTGGGAAGTGAGGTGTGTGCTATGTGTTGCTTTAAGAGAGGTGTAGATTTTTTTTTAAAAAAAAATTCATTTTGCCTAGCATGTATGTTTTCCATGAGGTTTTTTTTTTAATTGGTAGGGGGTGCACTCTGAACTTTGCACATTTCCCTACCGTGAAACGACTTTTATTATCTGCTTTATAAGGACAAATAGACAATACTTTTAGTGCTCTGATACTTTCCTGCCATCTTATTCCTGTTCCACTGTTGCATTCAGTTTCTCAACAAATTCCTTTGCCTTTAGTCTCATCACTTTGCAAAACAGAAAACAGAAAGAAAGGCCAATCGTTCTCGATTCAGTGATTTGGAGCCACATGTTACATCTGCCTTGTATTCCAGTTCTTTGACAAGTTCCTTTCCTTAGGCCTTGTCATTCTGGTTCTGGGAAATGGCCTTTTTATGGTTGGCTGCACAAAATGGACAACTGTTTCGGAAAACCACCATAGCCAACATTTACTGGAAGTGCTCACAACGATTGCTACATTCTGACAAGTATATTTTAAATTAAAAAGCTCATATTGAGGGGAAGCCAGAGTAACAGAATTTGTGTAAGAATAGGATAGATTACTTGGTTATTTCTGGATTTGGAGCTTAAAATAGATCCTAAACTTATTCTTTCAGTGGTAGGAACATCAAGCCTTTGCAAATCTTCACATTGCATGTAAGAAAATTTTGTTTCCCCCCTCTTAATTAATATCTGTCTGCCTTGAATGGTTATTATATTTTCTTTAAGATGTCAAATAGGTGGCCTCACACTATTCTCTGCATGGAAAAATAGCCATTTGCTGGTAAATATTTTTAATCCTGAACTTTTTCTTTTGAATGTAACATTTGTTTCACTAGCAATTTAAATAAACCATCTCAGGGGAGTAGGACATACGCAAGTGCCATGCTCAGTGTTGTCAACATATAAATAATACAGTACATAAGTTTATTTTTGACTGAAGTAATAAGTAATTGCTCCTGGTTTTGTAATAATAAGTAATAATAAGTAATTGCTCCTGGTTTTGAAACTCAGCTTTAAAGAATATGATTGACTGTAAAGCAGAAATTAAATCATAGAATCACAATCAAGTGATCCAGCCATCCTACAATATTTCATGATTCTTGTGCCTAAATAAACAAGTACACGTTCATTTAGTGACCATTCAAAGTTACAGTGGCACTGAAAAAAAATGACTTATGACCATTTTTCACACTTAACGACGGTTGCAGCATCCCCATGGTCACATGATCAAAATTCAGACACTTGGCAACTGACTCATATTTATGATGGTTGCGATGTCCTGGAATCATGGGATCACCTTTTGTTAACTTCTGACAAGCAAAGTTAATGGGGAAACTAAAGTCACTTAACAACTGTGATACTAACTTAACAACTGCAATGATTCACTTAAAAACTATAACAAGAAAAGTCATAAAAATGAGTCAAAACTCACTTAACTGTTGCGCTTAGCCACAGAAATTTTGGGGTCAATTGTGGTTGTAAGGACTACCTGTACTACTGCAGACAGAAATATTTACAATATTGACCTATGTTTAATAGTTCTTCCCTTATGTTTTATCCCTAACAATTTCTGTTCTACTCTTTTCCATATTCCCCATTTTACCATTAAAAGAGGTTTTTCCAGTCAGTGTTGAAGGAAGGGAAAAAGAGTTTAAAATTATGCCACAGAAGCAACAGAAATACTAATTGATATTTTCCCCCTGTTGTTTCCTTCTTGTGACTGTTTTTTTCAAGTTCTGTCTTTCAAATCTCATGTTGGAATGAGTGACTAAAATCATATGAGATTTTTATGTTTGAGCAAAGTACTGATCTTCGGTCGCTGAGTTCAGTGCTGAATAGTTGAGCTGCTAATCCAGACTGGTAAAAAGTTGCCTTGCGTTTCTCATGCATTTCCATCTGCTCGTGGGGATCTTATTGGCTAGGTTTCTAGGATCTGCTGGTTCAGCTCTTCCAGCACGTCATTCAGTCAGGACAGCGGTGACCTGGTTAATCTCTCGTTCTTCACTTTTGACTTATCCTTGTAAATGATTTATCAATTGGCGTGGATCCCTGTTTGCTTAAGGAGGCGTGTAATGACCTCAGGCATGCAGTGTATATTGAAATCCAAACTACATCTTTGATAATGACCGTTGGCGCAACCAGCAAGAGGCCATCTTGCTGGGTGCACCAACGGCTAGAAGTGAAAGCAGACTAATAGCTTTTAAGACATAAACTTCAAGAAACCACTAGTGGTCATACTATAAACAAGTTACAAACTTGTTGCATTATAAACAGATCGCAAGCACAGATTTTTGTGACAGGATTAGCTTTAATTTCATTGTTCATGATTGTAACTTCTGACTTACCATAATTTTTGAGCTGTTTTGGTCTCTTCTCTGTTCTCTCTTTTTCCGTAATGTAATTACCTAATTAAAAATTCTGAAAAATTCAAATGCTTGCATACCCTTTTGTGTCATTTTGGTTGATTTAATAGTGCTGTAAAAAGCAGTCTCTCGCTGGTCTTTTCTGGATTTAGAACCTAAGTAGAGTGAAGTCTGAGTAATACTTTGAAGGGAAACTTCAGAAAATACCAGAAGTGTAGACCAATAGTAATAGTAGAAAACTACTTCCGTATTGTTAATCAAGAAAATCATGGTGCGTGGTGGGCTTCATGTAGTTATTTTCAGTGAAGGTAAAATGCAATTTGAACAGTTCAGAACTAGGTGTTGATATTTCAAACACATAATTAACCAACCAACTTGCTTGACAGAAGAAGGTTTATTGGGACCGCACAACTTCCTCTAGCATAACAGCACAATGTGATAATTTATACAGGTAATCCTCAGTTTACAACAGTTCATTTAGTGACCATTCAAAGTTACAACAGCACTAAAAAAAGTGACTCATGACTCACACTTATGACCACTGCCGCATCCCCATGATCATGTGATCAAAATTCAGACACTTGGCAACCGACACATATTTATGACGGTTGCAATGTCCTGGGGGGCATGTCACTTTTTGCAACCTTCTGACAAGCAAAGTCAATGAGGAAGTCAGGTTCACTTAATAACCATGTTGCTAACTTAACAACTGCAGTGATTCACTTAACAACTCTGGCAACAAAGATCGTAAAATTGGGCAAAACTCACTTAACAGCGGTCTCAGCAGCAGAAATTTTGGGTTCAATTGTGATTGTAAATTGAGGACCACCTGTAGTAAGATTGTAGAGGGGATGCTTTCCATGGCAATTAATCCTATGAAGTATGTTCAGTCTGTCTGTCTCTCTCTCTCTCTCATGTTTTGCCACCTAAAATAAGAGAAGCAAAATATTTCTAATAAGGCATTTAGCTTGTGTATGTTATTATTGCTTTAATGTTTTAAAATTGTTTTATAATTTTAGAATTGTAAGCCGCCCAGAGTCACTTGGTTGAGTTGGATAGCGATAGAAATTTAATGGGGAAAAAAATACCTTCTAGCATTGCCCAGTCATCACTGAGGCACCATAAAGCTTGTTCTCATCAGCGTCATTTTGGCATAATGATGGATGAATTATGCTACAAGTCCTAGTGGGGGTGATGTCCAAATGTGGGAAATAATAGCTGTTATACAATGGATGTGCCACTGGGATTTCTTGTCACTATATGAACTGAATTCTTACTTAGAAGCTAATGCCAACTCTAAACAAATGGTGTTAAATGCGCTTTGTTCTATTATGCCTATTCATTTAGCACTAATTCTGAGAAATGGATGGAACATACTTCCTGTCCACTGGCCAGGATAGGGCGGTAATTTATAATGCCATTTTAAATATGAAAAAAGATAAGGAAAATGTAATAATGGTAGCATAATGAAAGTGAATCTATATTGGAAAACAGCTTGCTGAAAATAAGTTCTGGGGAAGAGGACGAAATAGAGTAACTTCTGGAGGCAGTATGGCAAACTGAAGATGGCTCTGCGAAAGTGGAGCTGGCAACCGCAACAAAGCTCAAGGAACCAGTGAGTAGACCACTAGCAGAACGGCCCTAGTGAAATACAAATGAGAAAAATGTAGTTACCAATTAAACAGAAGACTACAGAAAGACAAATCTGATAATTAGTTGGATTAATTTAAAGTTTTTTTTGACGATATCCAGTATTTTGTTCACTTGCTTCTAGTGACTGTAAAGATGTAGAAGTTTTTTCATGCTCTCTGAAAATATTTGAACTTACACAGACAATCTACTGAACCTTATAAAGCATTTAAAAGTCATTGTTTTCTTTAATATAATTAATCATTATTGTATCTAAGCATTACTTCCATATGTATAATAATAGGCAAAGCCAGACCAGGTGCGGTCAACATGAGATAAAGAATTTATCTACCAGCTAATGTTTTGTCTCATATATAATTGGGGTGTTATGATTGTTCCTGGGTGCAATTGAACTGTCAAATAATATGTCAAGATCCCAGTGATAACCTAATTATCCTCATTTCATAAATGTTAGATCCACCTTGTAAATGAGCCTCAGTCTTTTAAAGTCTTAATTACTATTAAGATCTGAAGAAAGAACTATAATTGAAACAGTATATTAGCTTAGAACCTAAATACAAGGTTCTTAAAAATTCAGGAATCTTACTGAGCCTCAACAATGAGTCAAAATATTAATGGAGAACATTTAAATTATGCATTTGTGTGTATTTGCATTACAGAGTTATATGCGAATGTTAGTGATATCAAAAAGTGGAATCGAAACAAATGCTATAAATGTCAGGGTCCAAGAAAAACTCGATGAAAAGGAAATTATGAATACTACAAGAATGTTGAAAAAAATACAAGCCTGTAGGAATAGATAGTATAAATGAAGAGATGTTAAATTATGGAAATAATTTATTTCTCAATGACTATGTGACTTGCTTAATGTGTGTGTGAAAAATGCAGCTACGTCTGATGAGTGATATTATTATCCTGTACAAAAGAAGTATCAGGAGCACATCAAAAACCACTGGAGGGGTTTTTAATTAAGCGTGCCTGGAAGATGCTTGGCAGAATTATGATCAAAAAGTATGAAAAACGGTGATGAACAAAATGTAAGAAGTGTGTAAAACAGGTGGTGACAGACCAGACTTTTCAGCATGTCATTGAGGAACATATGAATGTGAGAAAGATGTCCTTTTGTTGGTGTAGAGAAAGCATGTAATAAAGATAATAGGCTAGAATAACAGAGCGCTTTGCTCAAATATGGAGTGAAATAGCATTGCTGAATGTGATGAGAGTAATATATAATAGAAATAGGTATATTAAATAGGTATATTTAGAGAGCCAGTTTGGTGCAATGATTAAGGCACCAGGCTAGAAACTGGGAGAGGTGATTCCTGCCTTAGGCACAAAATCAGCTGGATGACTGTAGGCCAGTGATGGCGAACCTTTTAGAGACCGAGTGCCCAAACTGCAACCCAAAACCCACTTATTTATTGCAAAGTGCCAGGGCCGCATCAGCATTGTGGTGCTCTCAGGGGAGCGGGTGGGGGGCATGGCCCACTGGGTGGGCATGGCCACTGGGTGGGTATAGCTGTGGTGGTCACAGCTGCGGTGGTCACAGCTGCGGTGGTCACAGCTGCGGTGGTCATGGCAGACTGGGTGGGCATGGCCGGGGTGCGTGGGCCGGGACCAGCGTGGTGGGGACCAGTCCATCGCCATCTCCGGGACATCCCCAGGGGGCCAATGCCCCTTGTTCGCTCACTTCCTGCCCCATCGCTTCCAAACGCCACGTGCTCGCTACTCTGCTAGGGCGATGGCGTGTGTGCCCAGAGAGGACTCTGAGTGCCACCTCTGGCACCCGTGCCATAGGTTCGCCACCATGGCTGTAGGCTATTCTCTCTCAGCTCTATGAAGAAGGCCATGGCAAACCACCTCTGAAACATGTTCCCAGAAAAACTGCAGGCACTTGTCCATGCAGTCATTGACAAAGGCACACAGACACACACAGCAAACGGTTTGACATTTAGGAGGAAGTAAGACAAGGGCATCTAATAGCTTATGGATAAATGTATAAGAAATGCTCGTAATGATATTAAGGATGTAAATGTGTACTTTTGTATGCAGAGAATGTCATGTTATTGATTGAGAATGTGAATAATTTTCAGTAAATATTAGTTGTATGATGCAAGAGGAAGTCTGGATCTGAAAATTAATGAGTCAAAGGCCAAAGTAATTGTTTTTGACAAGGAAGATAGAGTGAATCACAGCAAATTGTATTGTGCATTGTGTATGTGTGTGTGTAGTCATTATACGTGTGTGTATGTGTGTGTGTGTGTGTGTGTGTATGAAAAATTAGAGCAGGCAGATAAATATGGGTAATCTGATAGAATGTTTTCCCAGAGAAATGGATGAAGATTTTTTTAAAATGTGCAAATGCTACTAGCAAGGTAAGGAATAGTAAGTGGTGAATGATAAGGCATAAATGTTTATCAGAAGTGAAAATGGCTGTGTACAAGACTACGTTTTTCCTTACTGTCTTATATGAAGTAGAAATAGGTCAGTAGTGAATGGGTATTGAAAGTGAATTGAACAAAAATATGAGCGTTCAGTAAAAAAAAAACTATTGAAGTGGTTTAGTCATATAGAGAGAATGAACGACAAACAAAGGCGAATATACATTTCCCAAGATAATGTTGCAGGATCCAATCTGGGTCGGTCACTGGGACTACAGGTTTAGTCTTCTGAGCTTTCGGACTTGTGCTAGAGCCCATCAGTCCTGGTGACTGACCCAGATTGGATCCTGCAAAGACTGAATGATGCACGATTAAGAGGAAGTTAAAGACAAAAACAATTGGATGGCATTGACAGTAGCCTCAAAAAGAGAGAGCACTGGGAACTTTAAATATATGTATGTATGTATGTATGTATGTATGTATGTATGTATGTATGCATGGCTTTTTTTGTCATAGAACGCCCAGAACGGAGTTCCGGCACGCAATATACGAAGTGGTGTAATGGACACCATAAAAACAAGAAGGTTTAAAAGGATAGAAAGGAACAGAGATATATAATAGATGGTGTTAATATAAAATAAACTTAGATATATTTCCTTTTTCTTCATCTTACATTTTCAGTTTCTTTGCTTTATATTTAACATAAGATTATTATTTGTATAACATTGATTACTCCAGAAGAGAGTAGCAGCTGGGCATATACGCTATGTAGGCATGTATGAGTTTATATGTGTATATGTGGTATGTGAGCTGCCATAAATAAACAAATACTTGCTATATCAAGTGAAAGGTGATTTTACTTCCATTTTTAGGCAGAGTTTTAATCAGTTCCACCATTGTATTATGTTCTTTTTTGCAGTTTCTGTGTACTTTAAAACCTTTACTTGAAGGGTAGTTTCTACAGTACTGTACTGCTATATACATATTAAAACCACAAAACCAAAGATGGTGCTAACTAATCAGCAAGTTACAGGTGTTTGGTTGTCAGAATTGTAAAACAGAAGCTACAAAATGAAATGTGTACAGCTAGCTATAAATTCTTTGCAAGCTGGATGCAAGTCTGACAACATAAATAGATGGATTCTCTGACAGTGAGTGTTCATGCAATAAGGAATATTGTGTCTTCTTCACTAGCTTTGAATTGGGTTGCCATAATGTTTATGGAATTTTTTTTTCATTTATTTTCTAATAATTGTGCTCCTTGAGGAGCACCCGGAGGCTCCAGCTAGTCCAAAATGCGGCCGCGCGGGCGGTGTTGGGAGGGACTCGTCGCTCCCATGTAACACCGCTGCTACGCGAGCTGCATTGGCTGCCGGTGGCCTTCCGGGTGCGCTTCAAGGTGCTGACCATCATCTTTAAAGCGCTCCATGGCATCGGACCCGGATACCTTCGAGACCGNTTCCAGCTTGCGGGACTGGCCTAGGGGAAACTTTTAGAGGGGTTTTAATTATATTTTAATTAGATTAAATTTAAATATTTCCTTTTTAATTAATTTTTAAATTGTAATGTTATTTATGTATTTTATCCGATTGTTAGCCGCCCTGAGTCCGCAAGGAGAAGGGCGGGATATAAATTTAATAAATAATAATAATAATAATGTACATCCTATTCTAGTCTTAATGGACTCTAAGTTAAAGCATGCAGTACAGAAACAAAAGTAAAAATAATCTATGGAAAGTTTCACATTTTCCTGTTTTCTAACTTAATGACAAAACCTTGTTAGTCTGAGTCTTCTTTGCATTAACTTAAAAAAACCTATTTTAAAATTAGTGTTTGCAGAGGAAGGTTTTCTGAACTGATTTTTATTTTTTTCCCTTTATGGGCAGAAATATATAGGCATCTTTATTAATCCAAGGGTATCAAGTCTTTCCTGCTGCTATTCAAGGCCGTTATTATATGTCCTGAAATTTTTATATGCATGTTTACATTTGTGAATAGGACAGAGGTCGGCAATTAATTTTCCTAAGGGGCCACATGAGAAACTGGGACTATTGTGGAGGGCTGCCACTACCACCACCCCCACTGTAGGCCAGACAAGGACAGTCAAAGTGCTGGATGTGGCTCACAGACCATAAAATGCCCAAGTCTGTTCTAGAATTTGGCTCAAAACAGATTAGCAATGATTATGATGGTGTAGAGCCTTTTGTTATTAAATAAGCTCCTCCCACTCCTCCCTCTGAAAGTCTGCATTTATACATATGACAACATCTCTTGATTGTACATAAGTGATGCAACTCTGTTGACAAAGTCCAACTGGCTCCTCAAACATTGCAGAGCTTTTTTCCTTAGTCATCACATGCAAGGCTCTAATAAAATATTCCAACACTCCCGATACCACATTTCTCTCTTTAACTTTTTCTTCATTGAAACTGTTCATTCCCACTTTTTACTTGGTTTAATCTGGGCAGGAATGCTATCTAGATCTGATCCATTTTGCCCTTTTCTTAGCATCTCTCTTTAGTTTGTGTATTCTTAATATTATTATTATTATTATTATTATTATTATTATTATTATTATTATTATTATTATTATTATTATTATTATATAGGCTACAATATTGCTTCCTCCACAATGTTTTGGGAGGAAAAACACAGATGTTACTTCAAATGATACAGGGCTTTACTGAAGACTTCAACACTGAACTTGGATGTGAGAAGAACTTTTCAAAAATCAAGAAGAAAAGTTGCACTGAGCAAGACATAGTGAAAATTGTTGAAAAATGTGGGATACATATGTATGATGAAGCCAGACAGATTTAGGTTCAAGATATGGCTCATAGTATATGATTAAGGTGTGGCAAGAATTGTGTTGCAACTAGTCAGTCTTGGCAGAAAGAGACCAAGAGTTTCTCTTCAAGACATCCTCTGGAGTTGTAAAATTGAAAGAATCAAAGGCATACACTGCTTCTGCACCATTTAGGTCAGTGGTTCTCAACCTGTGGGTCAGGACCCCATTTGGGGTCGATTGACCATTTCACGGGGGTTGCCAAGCAAGGCTGTCCGCCATTTTTTTTTGTCCGCCATTTTTTTCCCCTTTTCTGGCGGGTGCCTTACCTGCCTTGGGCTGGGCCAGCTGGTGGTCGGCCTGCTCCGTCTCTGCCGCTTGCCAGCTACACCTCGGCCGGCGCAGGGGGCGGAACCACGCATGCGCGGCGCTCCCGGGCAGGGAAAATCCTCGACTTACGACCGGTTGGGTAGTCCTCAACTTATGACCGGTTTAGTCCTCGACTTATGACCGGTTTAGTCCTCAACTTACGACCAGTTTAGTCCTCAACTTACGATCGGTTGGGGTCGCGGCATTAAAAAGGTTGAGAACCACTGATTTAGGTGAAAAAAAAATAACCCAAAGCCTGGAGACTTTTGTGGCTAAGAAGACTTCCGTGCAAAGTTTCATCTTGTTTTGGGCACAGTTTTGAGCACAGTTAGAAGGGACTGAGGTTGTTCTCCTTTATTCAGTCTCTCTCATATGGCATGTGCTAGTATTGCAGTGATATGCACATTTGAGTGTATGTGTGTGTGTGTGTCTTGTTCTGGAATTGCAGTACGCTGGGGGATTTCCTGGATATCTTGGTTATAAAAGAAAATAAATGTTTGAACTGAAAATGACAAGACAAACTCACAAGAAGGCTGAAGTAGCCCTTTAGAGTTCCAGAGCTCTGACGAAAGTTGCAAGCACAAACTTTCTGTATAAACTTTGCTAAAGCATTTCATACACTTAAGTCAGGGGGAAGGCATTCAAATTACTAATGTACTTCTCTTCTTGAGTTTTGGAGTTATATAAACAAGAAAAAAAGCAAAGCAATTGCATGCTCGCCTTTTTTGCAAATGGGGTGAGGCAGGAAGGATGGTAGGCTGATGTAGGCCGAGCAAAACTTAGGAAGATAAGCTTCTCAGCAATATGGTTAAGAGTTTTATCTTACATATATAAAACAGCATTGAACAGCATATGTGAACACACAGTGAATACTATGTGGTAGTTCTGGCAGTAGGAAAGGAGAGGAAAGAAGTGCTAACTGTAAAAAAATAGGTTATTTTTGTCACAGCCCTGGATAACCAGTTGATACCATTCTGCAGTACTAGATGCAAAAGGGAAGGTGTGCTAATCTTTTCCATGCAGTTCTTGCATCTCTTCCCAGTTATGTCTGGCCCCACTGGAAAGCAGGCGACAATAGTTCCTTTCCTCATTTTCTTTATGGCTAACATTCAGTAAAGCTGACAGCAGTGCCATTCACACATACACACATACATAGATATAGAAAGACAGACACAAGCACATACACATCTTGTGTGAATCTCGTTTTGGGTTCAAGATCTCTTGGGGAAATTGGTTCAACACCTTTCCCAATTTGGAATTTCTCATTATAAGCTCTTCAAAACAAGAGACCACCACCAGCAACCAATCGTTAGAAATTGGGAGGGAGAGTCATTGGAAACTTTATGTGCAGACCTCCTCATCAAATGGAGCCCCACTCAAGGATTATTTTGCCAGTCATTAAACCAATGAAGCCAAATCTCTAAACACGGTGACATTGAAAAGTTTGTGAACACTGTGTGATTATTATTTCTGCATAAATATGATCTAAAATGTATGTGATCAGTTCTTCACACAAGTCCTAAAATCAAAGAGAATCCAGTTAAAGAAGTGGGTCAAAACATTGTACAGGTAGTCCTCGACTTACGACCACAATTGAGCCCCAAATTTCTGTTGTTTAGTGAGACATTTGTTAAGTGAGTTTTGTCCTGTTTTACCATTTTTTCTTGCCTCAGTTGTTAAGTGAATCACTGCAGTTGATAAGTTAGTAACCCAGTTGTTAAGCGAATCTGGCTTTCCCATTATCTTTGCTTGTCAGGAGGTCATAAAAAGGGGATCACCTGAAACTAGGACAGTGCAACCGTCATAAATATGAACCAGTTGCCAAGCATCTGACTTTTGATCTTGTGACCATGGGGATGCTGAAAAGGTTGTAACTATGAAAAATGGTCATAAGTCACTTTTTCCAGCAGCATTGTAACTTTGAACTAAATGAACTGTTGTAAGTTGAGGACTACCTATAGTTGCTTATTTATTGAGGGAAATGAACGAAAGTTACATATTTATCTATGGCGAAAGTGTATGAATCTCTAGGATTATACAGTTCATTAGAAGGGGAAATTAAGAGGAATCTATTATTTTCCAGAAGTAATAATGCTGGCCATCTACAGCATAGGTGGTCCAACCTTTTGGCTTACCTGGGCCACACTGAGTGAAGAAGAGTTGTCTTGGGCCTCATATAAAATATATAATAATGTGTATAAATCACATAATAATGTTAAAAGTTTATAATCTTGTGGGGCCTCATTACTACAGTAGCTGTCCAGGGCTGTATGCCTGGTCTACAGTTTGCAAAAAGACCATGTGGATAAGCCAGAAGACTATTGGAAGAATGTTCTGTGGATGAATGAGACCAAATTGAACTTTCTGGCTTGAATAAAAAGCCAAAAATGAAAACAAAAGACGAACACTGCATTCTAGCATGAAAACCTTATTCCATCTATGAAACATGATGATGGCAGTATCATGATTTGGGCTTGTTTTTCTGCCTTGACCAGGATGGCTTGCCATCATTGCTGGAACTATAAATTCTATAATCCGCCATTTATGGAACTATGAATTGTGTCTCTGAACTGAAGCTGAAGAGAAAGTGGGTGTGCAGCAAGTCAACAAAGAATACTTAAAGCAGAGAAAGTTATTGGTTTGGAATAGCCAAGCCAAACTTCTGACCTTCGTTCTACAGAAATGTGGAAGGACCTGAAGTGGGCAGCTCATACAAGCCCATAACACCCCTGAGTTGAAGCTGTTCTATAAGAAAGAATGAACTCAAATTCCTCCAAGGCGATGTGCAGGACTGATAATCAATTATTGGAAGTGTTTAGCTGCAATTATTGTTGCTCAGGCTGAGAATGGAGTGCAACCAATTATTAAAGGCAAATGTTCAGATACTTTTGCCACATGCAGCTTTGGATCATTTTCCTCAATAAATGAATGATTGAATAAGGATGTTTTTTATTCATTTGTTTATTTGGTTCTCTTTATCTGTGTGAAGAACAAATCATAAGCTAAGTCTTATTCATGCAGAAATATTGAAAATTCAAAAGGATTCGCAAACCTTTAAACACCATGGTATTAAAAGGAGTCTTTTGGGAAAAGGGAAACTGGAAAAATGAAGGGAAGAACATTCACAGGCTCAAACTTTCAGATAAATACAGTTAGTCCCTGCAAAACAAGCTACAGGTTTAGGGTCTTTTTGCAGAGAAGATGGTTGAAAAGACGTTAAAAAAGCAGGCCTCTCCTTGCTCTTCCTCATGCTTTCTGAGAACATTTTTTTTAAGAATACAGAGGTAAAAATGAGAAATTTCTGGTAAGTGTTGGGATTTAAGGACATGCTTACAATTTATTGCAGATAGACTGATTGGAAAAAATCTGGTCCACCTCTGGAATAAGGATAGATAACTCCTTCCTTCCTTCCTTCCTTCCTTCCTTCCTTCCTTCCTTCCTTCCTTCCTTCCTTCCTTCTGCCACAATTTCACAAAATGAAAGGGATAATTGAAAACCAGCTGTATACCTACTGAAGAAAAATCCTACATCCCTAATGCTCTGGGTCTAATCAGCAATTCATAAACCTTGTAACAATTAAACATCTGTTCTTAAAAACCCTTGGTGGAATGATAAAGGCTCAGTCTAGTTTATTGCCAGCTGTGATATTGTATAAATAAGATTACATGGGAGAGGCTGGGGGGGGGGGCAGAAGAATGACTACAGCTGAATTCCATCTATTCAGGCCATTCAGCATAGGGTCAGTTTATCTGATGCTTTGGGGGGCCCTATTACACTGTTTGATGGGGATTGTCACAGAAGCAAAACTTTCAGAATGGACAGGATTGGCCAATCAGATCAAGATTAAAAAATAACAGTAGTTGTACAGTGCCTTCTTAGTGAACTCTCTGTGGGCCATTTCAAAGGATGTTTTTTTTTTGGTATTTATCTCTACATGTGGAAAGTTGGGGATGGGTGGGAATCCACCATTCTTTCAGTTTTATAAGAGTTTGTCCTGAACATAAAAAGTATGTTCCTTAGGTTAACTGCTGGATTTTTCTTCTGCCTACATTACTGACTCAATGTCCATTTATGACCTGAGGTCTTATGTACAATTATCCTTTTCCCCCCACAATGAGTTGTTAAGCACTTTATTTACAAATAGGAAACTAAGACATTTGTAGAGGTTTTGGGGATTTAAATAAATTGGTAGTTTGGGGGTAAGATGATTCAAGTAGGGTTAATTACTAACTGCATTCACTTAACTTTGCTGGGACAGTAAGATTGATTGGTTTAATATGTACAAACAAAAAGCATTTCATCAACAAGATATCAGTTCATTCACCTTCCTTTGCTATTACATCATGCAGCATAGAATTTATTAGTTTATCCCCTACAAATATTTACTTTTACCCACAGTCTAGAAAAAAAAGGTTACGCCCGCAACCAGCTTATTTTTAAAATATTAAAAATGAGATGGATCCTTATGAAACATTAAAATGATAACAGTTCATCAATGTTTCTTCTCTCTTCCACAAATACTGTGCCTGCTGATACATGCATTTGCTTATGATGACTTCTGGTTTAATTTTCAGTTGAATATTTTGGGGAATGGCCAAAAGTACTTGAAAGTAAAATGTTGACTGCTATCTTTTGCCCCAGTAGATTTCTATAGAAATAAGAATCTTCTGTCAAATATTTTTTTAAAAAATGGTGGTTTCTTATCATCAACTGATGGTTAGACAGTAGCTGGTTCCTTATATTTGTATCTCACTCCTTCAATTAAAAGAAAGAAATATGACTATATTAGTATGTGTTTAGCTTAGGAAGTCTGTGAACCCATCCAGTATAGTTGTAAACCATAGTTTCTCTCTTCAGACAGTTCACACACTATAGAAAGCCAAAAGAAACCACTTTATGATTAGCATTCAAATATTTGAATGCAGAAGTTGAGTCATAGTTTAACTATAGTTAATTCAACAAACCTCAAATGACTGAATGTACAGAACACGATAAGTCAAAAAGGAGTCAAACCACGGGATGGTTAGTATGTTATACAAATATAGCCAGTAAGTGGATGGTGAGTGGCAGATCTGGTTCTGCTTCTTTCTTTGGCTTTTCCATTTTTTAAAAAATCATGAAAAAGAATGATGATAAATATGTCACTTTGAAAACGACAAATATTATCCTGCCCTCTTAACCTACTGTTGTCACTATTTTAACTGGGGAAAAAAGTGAACCACTGCATAGGTCTTCTTTTTTATCCCAGTTTGTTGTCATTTTCTTCTCTGAAATGTTTATTTTAGATGCACAAGATGGAAAACAGCTGAGAACTTTCTAAGCAAAAGCAGGAGGAGAATATGGAAGTTGAAGTTCTCTGGATACATTCTAATGACAGTGATCTTTTCTTCTCTAAAAAGGTGAACTTTGCATCTTGGAACTGCCCTCAGCTTTGCCTGCCCGGGAGAAAGTTGTTTCTAGCATCATTAAATATTGTAAGTCATAATGTAGCAAATGTGAAGTCTGTGCCATTATTTGTCTGGGCTCTACATTATTATGCTTTATATGTGGGGCTGTCCCTAAAGACATTCAGAAGCTGCAGCTTGTCTAAAACTTGGCATCTATATGAGTGTTCAAGCTTAGTTTCAGTGACTTCCTCTGATTTGCAAGTTGTAAAAAGTAATGCGGTTATAGGCAGTTATTTGTGTCTGTATTTTAACTGTGATGTTTGCATAATAACCTTCCATCAAGAATTCATGTTTTCATTCTTCACATTCATTTTATTTTTCCAACAACCCTGAGAGGTTAAAATGAGAGATGTTGATTGAGCTGAAGCTATTCCGTGAATTTTGTACCTGAGCAGGTTGTGCAGTAGGATTTTTTAAAAAATCAAATGAACTTAATTAAAAAAAATAACATATTTGATTGGAATTGAAAAGGTATTGATATCATACTTTAAGTTTTGGTCAGTTTAAAACTGAAATTTCCTTTTTGCTTAATGGGTTAGCACAGGGGTGGGCACTTAATCTTCCCAAGGAGCCACATGAGAAACTGGGACTGTTGTGGAGGGCGGCCTCCCCTGCTCCCCTGCACTACTACTGCCCCTCCCCTATTGCCACTGTGAGCTGGACAGGGACAGTCACAGGGCCGGATGTGACCCAAGGGCTGTAAAACACCCAGGTCTGGGTTAATATCTGAGTGGACCATATAATTATTTAGCCTGGTGGTTTTCTTATGGCTGAAGACTGACACTAATCACACAGTTATTTACATAATTGCAAAAATAAAAATCTGTATACAACATATTAAGATGTCCGTAACTAGTCAAAGCTGATGTCACAGAAATGAGGTAATAATTTTGTTTGATTAGGTTGACTCAGCCTTCCATCCTTCCGAGGTTGGTAAAATGAGGGCCCAGATTGTTGGGGGCAATAGGCTGACTCTGTAAAACCGCTTGGGGCTGTAAAGCATTGTGAAGCAGTATATAAGTCTTAAGTGCTATTGTTATTTTCATTGGTATATATTTTAGATGTAATGACGACGAACTTAGGAACTGTGGCAAATATTGATTGTCATGGACTTTTTTCTTCATTGTACGAAGTCCTTGCTTTGTTTCCCACCTAATTCCAAAAACTAAAAATGACAGTTTAGGGAACATTCATAATCTAGCAAAATACACCACATTAGCATTTATGCTGCCTCTCCCTCCCCATTTTGGATACTCACAGGGTCTTAGCTCTACTTAATAATAATAATAACTTTATTGTCACTTTGAATGTACACCAATCGGCGTACATCAAAATGAAATTTCGTTGCATACAGCTCTCAAAGGGTCACCACTGCCGATATACAGTCCTTGTTCGTGGCCAGCTCAAGTTTTAGAATGTTCATTTTAGTCTCTGGGGAGTGAACGATGGCAAACAGGAAAGATGGAAACGGAGCTTTATGTGGATTAGCCCTCAAATTAGCTTGTATTCCTGCACGACAACCTCGCCTCCTTTCCTTTTTCTGATCCTGTCTCTTCCACCTTTTCTTTAAAGGGGCCTCACTCCTTTTCGCACCTGGAGCACGCCGCCGCCGCCTCCAACTCCTCCAAAAGCCTCTCTCTCTTCCTCTGGGCCTGCCGACAGCCTCATCCAGTTCCTTCACTCCATAAGCCCTGGGACCTCTCCTCCTCTGCCTCCTTTGGAAACAGCCCTGATTTGCAATAGAATCCATCGCTGTGTCAGCAGTCAGATCTTGCTGCCAGCAGAACAATTTCAAACAGCGCAAACGATTTTTAACGGTCTTACCAACAGTTCCGAAACAACTAAAAACTCGCCATACCAGCAAAGATTGTCGGTCGTATGTTAGCTTAGTCCTACCACGTTGCTCAAACACACTAAAACCTTCCTGATCATGTGGCCTATATCCCTCATATCCCTCCAAAAACCTTTCACCTTCGAGAGCCAATGCAGCTGCAGCCGATCCAGGCGCCGCCATCTTAACAGATTTCTTACTTAGTGGAAATCTTCTGACATCAGATTTATTTAGAGAAACCATTGCATAGAATACGAGCATACGTTTTCCACAAATACAATTGAAAATATGGATCAGATATATAAGTGACACCTTCACCATAATAAAAAGGACCAATTAGAGAACACCCACAGAACCATCAATAACATTTTTAAAGGAATCCAGTTTACTAGAGAAGAAGAAAACAACTTGCTTCCCTTCCTAGACATCCTGGTCAGCAGAGACCATAATGGCAAACTAGAAACACAAGTCTACAGAAAAACCAGCCATACTAACCAGGTGCTGCACTACCAAAGCAACAACCTAACCTCCCACAAGAGAAGCTGGGTAAGGACTTTAAATGAGCCAAAACTCACTGCAGCAACCCAGAACAGTAGAAAAAGGAAATGGAACATCTATACAACACGTTCCAACAAAATGGATACCCACGCAACTTCATCAAAAAGTCCCTGACCACTTAACCCAATTTAGCACAACCAACACAAACCCTAAAAAAAATTACACTGCCATACATCAAGAATATCTCAGAAACTGCAAATAGACTACTACAACCACATGGAGTCAATATAGCACATAAGCCAACTAAAGCCCTTCAAAACATCCTAAGTAAACCCAAAGACCCAGCAACCCCAGAAGAAAAAACGGGAGTCATCTACAACAGAGGTCCCCAACCTTTTGAGCACCAGGGACCAGTTCCGTGGAGAGAGGTTTTTCTGAGCACTGGAGGGGGCGTGATTTCATGTACTGCCTGCATCCCACAGATGGGGCTTTGCTTGTTTGCGTGGACTGGTTTCTGGCATGCTGTGGCCCAGTGCCGGTTCATGGATGGGGGATTGGGGGACCCCTGATCTACAATATACAATGTAAGAACTGCAATAACCACTACGTAGGACAAGCAGGCGGAAGACTGGCAAAAACCATCCAGGAACACCAACTGGCAGTCAAAAGGCATGGCGAAAATTCTTTAATTTCACAACATATAGACAGATTTAGCCATAATTTCAATTGGGAAAATGTGATAATCCTAGACCAGGCCAAATCCCAAAATGCCAGGGAATTTCTAGAAGCCTGGCACTCTGATAAATCAGCCATCAATAGGCACATATACATTAACAACATCTATAGATTATGCAAAAGAGATCGAACCAGCTCAAAAGAGAAAAAGACTCCAGCACTTCTCCACCAGTAATCAGCACTCAGATCAGCATAGATTAACTCTAAGGTCACCTTCAGACCAACAATCAAGTAACTGCCACAGAGCCACTAGTAAACAGCCCAACAAAAGAATCCCTAAGACCGCCTCTACCCACCCAGACAGGCAAGACACCAGAATATACACAGACAGCAAACAGCACTCCTTACTAGCACTGATGATGTTACCTAGTCAGGGTAATGAAACGTCTGCAAGAAAACAAGCAAGCTCAGAGAGCACAAAGGACCCCACATTTTCTACTTCTATATCTGTTTGACTTACGTTTTGCATTAGAATCGTTATTCAGCCTTTTTGTTCTTTTTAAAAGTAAAAAGTATTCCCCCCCCCAAAAAAAAACATCAAGCTGAAAAGGCTACTCAATCTATTTCTCATTCATTGTGACTGCTTATAGGTGAACTACTGAACTTTACAACCTGTGTTCTATTTTTAAGTTTTTAAAAAGTGTTTGCAGTTGCAGCAGTATCGTCTTTAGTTGCAGTGTGAGTCCCATCTAGTGGTTAAACTATCTTTTTTAGTTTTTCTGCACAGAATATAGTTCCATCAAGCCCGTGGTAGAAACAAGGTAATCTTAACCTCTCAATTTCATGGCACCTTCGCTGCTATTTCAAAATGAGCTTTTGCTTCAATAATGTTGCAGAAGACAAATTGGAGAGGATAGAAAGGTGAGGAGGGAGGGCTGGGGACAGGGTGTAAGACAGGGAAGAGCAAGGATAAGATTGAATGTCTATGGAGATTCTCAGTCCTCCAGGTCATAGTTATCCCATTTTCTTGTTTTTCTTTGAAGACTTTTCGCTTCTCTCAAGAAGCCTCTTGGATGAGAAGCAAAACGTCTTCAAAGAAAAACAAGAAAGTCCAGTTGCCTCGTGAAAAAGCATCTTTCGGATAAGATTTAATGCTGTGAGGTTGCCATTGATTGTGTGGCTTGTGTGTGTATGTGTGTTTATGTTTATGTGTGTAAAGATAGGAGAAGACACATCACAGCTTGTTTCAAGGGATGCCTGGATAGGTGGTTTAGAAGGAGATGGAGGCCCTGGGGACCAAAAAGGAGAAAATTCTGTGATGTATTCTACCATCTTTGTGAAGCTTATAGGTGCTTGTGAAGTGCATATGGGCATAGCTGCTGAGTATATGAAGCACGATCCGTGTGCCTGCAAGGAGAATATATTTGTATCATGCTCTATTTCAGAGGTACATATTTTTGAAAACATTGTAACATGGATCCCTTCCTATAACCAGTTGTTCAAAGCAACATTTGTGTGAACAAAACCTGCTCATCCAAAAACTGTTGGAGAGAACGGATGATTTTTACGACAACTCTTTTTCCCTTTAATTCCTGGAAAAGTGCACTGTACAATGGGAAGTGGGGAGAGGAGGGAAACCTTGTAGAGTACTATGTGAGTCTGCAACTGAAAAGCAAAATTGTGTTGGCTTAGCTTCTATGTTTATATGGAAGCTAAGTTTATTCAGCTTCTATTCTAGACAGTAATGGGTGTGTTGGCATGAACATTAAATAAAACAACACTCTTTTATTGGATATGCTTGTGCCTGTTGTGTTGAGATACTTGCTGTGCACAAAAGAGCAAGGGCGCCCTCTGGTGGCATTCAAAAGGCCACACAAAAACCATACAGTGGGAAAAACAATGAAAATGAGAAACTAACATGTTTAACATACAGGGAGAACAGCAATTTGGAAAAGCTAGCTGGTTTAAAGATTAAGATTAAAGAAATGTCTGTCTATTGAAGCTTGAATACTAGACAATTTTAAAGCTCTTTGAAAGGAATACTACTAAAAGACTGCAGTTACCTGAAACTGGTTGAAAATATTTTATCAAGCATATGCTAGGATTAACCCTTAACTCAAGAAAACAATCATGACCTATAATAAAAGTTCTTAAATTATTTTTATGCAGAAAGGGATTACTGAAATCTTCAGTTTATTGGGGAAAGATGCGTTTGGAACCTATGTGATCAACAGTAAGACACTGTGTGGATGTACATTATTCAAAATGTTAAATTCTGTGCAGAGACATTATGAAACTTGCAGTAGCATCACACTAAAAAAAAACGAAAGTCCTAATTCTCCACGATGCACTAAGATAGCATTTAGTGAGTAAACCATAATTAGATGGATTTACATAACATACTAAACAAAAACCTAGAGAATCCCTTATTGTTTTGGATAATATATGATCACAGCTGAAGATATCCTGGGATGTCCAAGATAGCTTACACTCAACCTTACATTAAAGGTAATGTAACTTAGGGGATGTTGTAATAATGCATCACAATTGGTCACAAAT
>NW_015386571.1:230245-267880 GCF_001527695.2 Protobothrops mucrosquamatus | reverse complement strand
ATTTAGTGAGTAAACCATAATTAGATGGATTTACATAACATACTAAACAAAAACCTAGAGAATCCCTTATTGTTTTGGATAATATATGATCACAGCTGAAGATATCCTGGGATGTCCAAGATAGCTTACACTCAACCTTACATTAAAGGTAATGTAACTTAGGGGATGTTGTAATAATGCATCACAATTGGTCACAAATTATTTCCATCTAATAAACAAGGAGAGGCAGAAGCTGTTATCAACAAGCCAATGTATTTGCAAGGAAGACAGCAGTCAGGGTTTTTCCTGAGAAATTTAACACATCCCTATTCTAATTTTGGTTTAAGAAAAAAATATAGTAATTATTAAGAATTTCTTGGACATTTTATTAAGGACAGGAAATGTTATTTTCCTTTGCGAGATGTTATTTTACTGAAAAATATCCAGAGATATTAAAATCTTTAATGTCTTCAGGAACAATTGTTTATAAATATATTTTCATAAACATATAGCACCACATTTGTAGGTTGACTTCTGAGTTGTATTTGTGTATGTAAGCAGGGCAGTAGGGCTTGTGGCTAAAGAATTAAATTAAACAAGGTTATACTTTTGGAAAAGCCAGGACAGACAAGTTTATATGAACAGGAATTGTATACTTTTATTCTTTCTCCCTGGTATATTTCAAAGTATTTACAGTGTCCCATCAACCATAACTAAAAATGATAGGATCTATAGTTTAATACATACATCTGGAGCCTTCAGTCAAGGAAGGGTATTCTTAACATGTGTAGAAGATGCTAGAGGGGTTTAATTCATCAGCAAACCCTGTTAGAGGATATACTGCTTAATATAAGTAGAGTGCTGAAAGAATAGTGAATAATTCAATAGCAGAACTTGCTATTTTCTAAAAAAAAAAGAAAGAAATCATAGTTTTTTTTAGCTCAGTTGGTAATGAATGCTAAGACAAATTCATTGTATTTGAAACAAATGCTGTTTATTAAGAAATGCATAAAGACAAAAAGGCCTTGCTTCTGCCTTAAACTAGGTAAGTAATCCTCACTTAATAATGTAATTGGGACCAGAATTTCTGTCGCTAAGTGATGCAGTTGTAAAGTACGATATCTTGTGTCCACACCACTGATCAACAGAAATTCCAGCACTTCTCCTCGCCATCATTAAGTGAATCACTGGATTGTTAAATGAGGATGTTGCACGGTCGTCAGTTGAGACCTCCGGCTGGCTTCCCTGTTCACCTTGCTTGTAGGAAGCCAGCAAAGAAGCAGGAAAATGACGAACAACCGTGGGACACTGCAATGTTGCAAGTGCGAGCCATGCGCTGTGTGCCTGGAGGGTGGTCAAGTGACTAGGGGGATGCTGACATAAATACGAAGGCTACTTGTACCATTTGTTCAATGCCATCATAAGCTTGGTTGCTCAACAAGTAGTTGTTAAACAAGGCCGATCTCTATATGTAGGAGGGAGGGAGGAAGTTCTCTTTTGTCTCTTAAAAACAGACTCATTTCACTACCAGAAGGCCAGGTAAGAAACAGATGCAGCGACATGTCTAGTGATTGAATAGGCTTATAAATGAGAAGTGATAAAGTCTCCAACTGAAAAAGAATTTACAACAGATCTGACTTTAGTTTTGCGAGGCAAAACCAGCTGGTGGTAGATGAAAATACCTTTTCTATACAGTGCTTCTCAGGGCAGGTAATATAGGAAGAAGGTAATAGGACAGTGGTGGCGAACCTATGGCACGGGTGCCAGAGGCGGCACTCAGAGCCCTCTCTGTGGGCAGGCGCGCTGTCGCCCCAGTCCTAGGCCTTCAGCTGGGTTTTATAAACCTTTTCGCTTTAGGCCTCCGCCATGTGCAAAAAAAAAAAAAGGTTCAATCAATTTCAACTTCTCGCGGGGAAAAAAAAAGATCTTGCAAAGTTGGAATTGATTGATTGAACTTTTTAGTCCCACCCTGTCTGCTGTTACCACCACAGCCACGCCCAGCCCAATGGGCCACACCCACCCGGCACCCGACGATGCATAAGTGGGTTTTGGGTTGCAGTTTGGGCACTTGGTCTCTAAAAGGTTCGCCATCACTGCAATAGGAGATTCTGGCTATTGGCCAGCAAGAGGAACCATGCAGAGCAAAAAAGGTTAAAGTGACAGTTGTATGTTGTAGGGAATACTACCAAGCAGAACCTTTGCTGCTTTTCCTAAGAACCAAAAAGAACAAAATCATAGCTAGCAGAGTCTAGATTCTAGAAGAAATAACTCAAGCCCAAGAAAGGAAGCAGGCAAGGGGATCGTGTTTGCTTTTTAAGTTTTTGATCAGGCTACTGATACAGACCCTCTTCTGCAATTTTATCATATTCTCCATTTCCCACGTGAACACAACGCAGTGAACACAAGAAATTTCTCTCTGCAGTCATCCACAAGTACCGTATTTTTCCGTCTATAAGACGCATCCTTGTATAAGATGCTCTGGCAGGCGAGTTTTTTCAGGGCTTGACACTTGCACCAGGCGGCATGGCAATCCACACAGGCATTCCCTGGGCTGCGGAGGTTACCATTATTTTTCTGTGTATAAGACGCGCCTGATTTTTGAACAGGGTGTTTGCAGGAAAAAATAGCGTCTTATACACGGAAAAATACGGTATATATCCAAAGCCAGTCCTCATGATTGTTCATGGATTTTCTCCCTGTGATTTTTCAAAGGGATGTGGGGAGAACTAAACTAGTCAGCTTCTGAATCAGGCATGTTAGTAAAAATGGTCTAATCCAGTGGTTCTCAACCTGTGGGTCGGGACCCCATTTGGGGTCGATCGACCATTTCATGGGGGTCGCCAAGCAAGGCTGTCTGCCATTTTTTTTTTCCGCCATTTTTTCCCCTTTTCCGGCGGGTGCCTTACCTTCCCTTGGGCTGGGCCAGCTGGTGGTCGGCCTGCTCCGTCTCTGCCGCTTGCCAGCTATGCCTCAGCCGGCGCAGGGGCAGAACTGCGCATGCGCGGCGCTCCCGGGCAGGGAAAGTCCTCGACTTACAACCGGTTGGGTAGTCCTCGACTTACAACCGGTTTAGTCCTCGACTTACGACCGGTTGGGGTCGCGGCATTAAAAAGGTTGAGAACCACTGAATCAAAATAAAAGTGTAACTAAGCCTAAAAATAGAGACAAATCTTGCTGAGGGAAAGCCAAAATAGCTTTCCAAAGGCAACTAAATCCATCCTCATGACATTTTTGAAGTTCAGAATGTCTGTGGAAACTTGAAGTTTTATCCTTTTATCAATTTTAACAAGCTTAAACAAAAAAAAACATAGGATCAAACGGACAGCTTATTCAACAGGGAATTTAAAAGAGTCCCTCAGGAACCTATGGCTAGAGTGGCAGATTTTATTTTTTTATAAATGAATAGTAATCAGTGAGCTTGCCCATTTTTCCAGAAACTAGAGTTTGATGTGGGACCCTGGAGTTCAAATCCCAGCTGGTACCTACCTTATCAATAGAGAGATGTTGGGGCTTCATGTCCCTACCTCAGATATGAGAGTGACATGGAACTAGGAAAGTCACGCCAGCTCAGATGCCACCTAAATTAACAAGATCTCCACCAGAGGTTGGGGAACCAGGAAAATCTGGACAAGAGAACCTGGAATTGATGGATTGCTATTACGACAGTAGACCTAATGAGAGATATGAAACATCCGAGGGAACTATGGATGGACAGAAGAGAAACAGCTAGTTAATCAATGCTTCAACGTAGTAAAAAGGAAGCTTCTCTCACAATGTGAGATAGAACAATCACACATTATATCCCAGACAGAAGAATAAGTGGATATGCAGCCAACACTTGTAAGCATCACTGCTACCCCCTCCATTGCAGAGCAAAGCAGCCGATATGAGTGGTTTGAGACTGGTTACCAAGGCTCAGTGTAATACTACCATGCTAGAAAATGCCACTAGGGCCCTCTCAGCAATAGCACTTAAGACTTATATACCGCTTCATAGTGCTTTACAGCCCTCTCTAAGCCATTTATGGAGTCAGCCCAACAATCTGGGTCATTTTACTGACCTCGGAAGGTTGGAAGGCTGAGTCAACCGTGAGACTATCAGGATTAAACAGCTGGCAGTCGGCAGAATTAGCTTGTAATACTGCATTCTAACCACTGTGCCACCACACCTCTATCCCTAACAATTACTGCCACCATAACGCAAACCAATGAAGTGGTATACACCATAGCTGTTGTAAGGAGATGCTTGACTTCATGATCAAGAAAAAACAATACATACCCCATCCCTGGAAAATGCAGTTAGAGACTAAGATCAAGACAACTCTGATAGAGGTTAATCAGCTAGTGGAATTACTGAAAAATAAAAGGGCCTGATTCCATTTGAAGCCCTAGAGACTGCTAAATAAAGGCTCACAACACAGGCTAAGCAGAAGCAAGAAGATGAATACCTGCCCTCCAAAGAACCATCCAAGATGTACTCCCAACTGCAGTGCAATAACAGTAACAGCACAGACACCAACAGCAGAAACTGAATAGGGTTGGAAGAACTTATGGGAAAGAGAAGAACGCATAACATCAACGGAAAATGGCTGCAGGATGTTGGTCACATTTGAAAGTGAATACAGCTGGGCAAGAATAGAAGAGAGCAACCAGAATAATAATGGATCTTTAAAGTTTTACTTAAAGAAGGACTATTGTAAACCATCATGAATACAACTGGGGATAAGTATATGATTGTTCTGTGAGTAAGATGAGCAATCTGTAGATTTGATAAATAAAATCTGTGATTTGATTGTGGCTTTGGAAATATCTCTACTAAAAAAAGGTTACTGTTAAAAAAACAAACCCACTGTAGACCTGAAGATGCAGAATGACTACAATTGTCCAAGTGCTTTATTTACATTACATTTAAATTAAATTTGCATAATAAATGTCTCGGTCCCTATCTCTGTCTTGTATCCATGTTTGAACAATGACTGACAAATCAGGATTTGTTTATCAATTTTATTGGAAACAAAAACTGTTGTTAACAAAGAAAAGTTTACCAATGTAGCTTAAATGAGCAACACAAAGACCGCCAAAGCTGCAGAAAGCACGGGAGATATAGGGGAGATTTATTTTATATACTATAGCACATTGGTACATTTAAACATTTTTAAGGTTGCTTACAAATATTTCAAATGGATTCCCTCATTTTAACTACATGGAAGCCAGATAATTTAGTTGATCTCAAAGCTAAGTATTAGCAAAGTACTAGCTATTAACAAAAACTAAATCATATTTTGTAGAACTAAGAAAAATGCCATTTCACAATTTAGCATTCATAAAATCACAATACATTAAGCTTTTACTTACCTTGACAACTGAATATTATCTTCCATTATATTTGACAATTTACTGCTTCCGATACCTCATGTATCTCTAACAATTAAGTCTTTTGTACTGGAAGCCATATAGAACAATACTCTTTGTATGCTATTAAAATAAAAACTTGGAGCTTCAGTAAGAGGGGCATGTCTTTAAATTTTTAAGGGCATCCTCTACAAAATGACAGCATTCTCATAAAATGGATTAAATATTTTCCTCAATTGCTGTATTGAAGATTTTTTTCTAATTGGAATATTATGAAAAATTTATTACCAGTCCAGAGCAAACTCAAAGTGGAAACACGCTTCTCAACCAATTTAAACTAGCATTCCAAAATGTATTGCAAGTTAACCTGGTAACATTAAACATTTCTGAGATTTGCTATTTTGGTATATAAATATTAGTGTAGTATAAGCAACTAATTATTCAAGATCAACATACTTTTCTGTGCACTATTAAACAGAGCTGCTAGGTCCACCTTCAAACTTCACATTGGTAGTCAACTTGGTTTACTGGTTGCTAAGTACAAAACAATCAATGTGCAAAGCACAAAGGACTCTGAAAAGCAACACACCACAGTCTAGGTCTTAAATTCATTGAATACACCAATGAAGAAAACACTCCCAATGTGTCCTACTTTATTCAGCAAGGCCTCAACACAGTGCATAGTACATTTGAGTAATTATAATTTGCCAATTTATTGGGGTTTTTTGTTTTTTTTTTACTGTTTACAATTTACCTACCTACGTGCACACTTCGGATGTCTGTGCTCATTTGAGAACACCCCCATCCACAACTTATTTAAGCTTGTAGAAAATTTGATTTGGAAATTAAACATCTATACATTTCTCAAAATATCTCTTAAGTGCAGCTTTCAGCTGAACTTGACCTAGAGCGAGACCTCTTCTTTGGCGGAGGAGATGGAGAGGAATTCTGCGTGCCAGAGTGGTTTTTTTCAGAGCCTTTTCTTTCAGGTGTACGGCTTCGAGAGCTCCTTTTTTCAGGGGTGCGGCTTCTAGAACGAGACTTGCTGGTTGACTTAGAGGATCTCGCAGATCTTGACTTGCTGCGAGACCTTGAATAACTTCGAGAACGAGATCGGCTCCTAATAAATATTCAGCAATTAGTGTTCATTGTGCATAATAGTCTATTATTGGTCTTCCTATTCACCAAATAGGTCTGTATGCAATTTTGCATGTCTTTATCATAGAATTTCTATCATATAGAAGACTGAAGGTCTTACGTCTTTAAAGAACTTTCTTTACAGTTTACCTCTGTCTAGAAGAGCATTTACAGAAAATCCTGAAAATGCAGATTTCTCTCTTGATTCCTCGTTCAACTTCACTGGACTTACTGCTTCTTAAAGCACCAAGAATACACTCTTCAGATCGTAACTAATTTGTCTCTCCTAATCTATTTCCCAAGAATTACACATCTGGATTTCAATTTCAGATTAGAGCATAATACATCCACCACAACATTTAAAATAAAAATAACTTCGTAATGCTTTATTCTGCAATCTTAGCAGAATTTCATAAATCCATTCATTTATCCATTAACAGTAACTGCTCTGGCCTATCTAATAAGCCCAAATGCAACCCTAACTCAGTAAAAAAATCAAGTAGAAAGGTGCTATTAGTTTTTATTGATTCTCATTTATTCCATAATTTAAGAGGGAAAGGAAAGGTTTTCTTCCCTTAAACCTGGCCATAGTGTCTGTATTTAAAAGGGGCAGCCATACAAATCTTTTAATCTACTCTGGGTGGCTCACAAATTATAGGAGCAGCACTAAAGTTAGTTGCTTTCATTTGTGTTTTATGGGTTATTCCCGTTCCTAAACTTTTGAACAATATATTAACTATTTATGTCTCACATCACTCTCTCCTTCCTGTATGTTCTGCCATACTTATCTTAGCCAACAATGTACAAAAGATGCTGCCTGAACCGTGAAATGGAGCCTCTAGAGGATAAGTACAAAATCTATTAATATCCAATGAAAAATGACAGAAAATGTATGCTTTGATAGAAAAATCTGGGGATACAATAATGCTTTTTTTGCAACATTCCCTGAATGATCATATAACTATTACAAATTATAATTGTACTGCCGTTCGTATCTTTTTAATCTAACAAAATACCTGCGTCTTTTGCGATCTTCAATTAGTTTAATTCTACGTCCATTTAACTCACTGCCATCCAATTTATCCATTGCACTCTTCATGTCACTGGAAGATGCAAACTCTACCACTCTGTTGATTCAATAGCAAAATTACAATAGAAATTATTAGTGGTGCCAAAAGTATATTACTTTTGTAATATTTCTTCTTTCACAGAATTAAAAATACATTACTGGTTATCTTAGTTTATCCCAAAACGTATAAGCAAGTGTCAATATTACAGTAACTCCCAATACTTAAGTCTAAAGTTATTAGAACAAACATGTGGAATATTTTCTTTGTAAAGTGAGGGAAAAAATTATTTGATTCCCCTGCTGATTTTGTAAGTTTGCCCACTGACGAAGAAATGATCAGTCTATAATTTTAATGGTAGGTTTATTTTAACAGTGAGAGACAGAATAAAAAAAGCATCCTAAAAAAAAAAACGCATTTCAAAAAAGTTATAAATTGATTTGCATTTTAATGAGTGAAATAGGTATTTGACCCCTTCGCAAAACATGACTTAGTACTTGGTGGCAAAACCCTTGTTGGCAATTACAGAGGTCAGACATTTCTTGTAATTGGCCACCAGGCCATCCATCTCAGGAGGGATTTTGTCCCACTCTTCTTTGCAGATCCTCTCCAAGTCATTAAGGTTTCGAGGCTGACGTTTGGCAGCTCGAACCTTCAGCTCCCTCCACAGATTTTCCATGAGATTAAGGTCTGGAGACTGGCTAGGCCACTCCAGGACCTTAATGTGCTTCTTATTGAGCCACTCCTTTGTTGTCTTGGCTGCGTGTTTTGGGTCATTGCCATGCTGGATACCTATCCATGACCCATTTTCAATGCCCTGGCTGAGGGAAGGAGATTCTCACCCAAGATTTGATGGTACATGGCCCCATCCATCGTCCCTTTGATGTAATGAAGTTGTCCTGTCCCCTTAGCAGAAACACACCCCCAAAACAAAGTTTCCACCTCCATATTTGACAGTGGGGATGGTGTTCTTGGGGTCATAGGCAGCATTCCTCCTCCTCCAAACACAGCGAGTTGATGCCAAAGAGCTTGATTTTGGTCTCATCTGACCACAATACTTTCACCCAGTTCTCTGAATCATTCAGATGTTCATTAGCAAACTTCAGATGGGCCTATACATGTGCTTTCTTGATCAGGGTGACCTTGCAGGCGCTGCATGATTTCAATCCTTCACGGTATAGTGTGTTACCAATTGTTTTCTTGGTGACTATGGTCCCAGCTGCCTTGAGATCATTGACAAGATCCTCCCAAGATTCCGCACCATTCTCATGATATTTAAACTCTACGAGTGAGATCTTGCATGGAGCCCCAAGACCAAGGGAGATTGACAGTTATTTTGTGTTTTTTCCATTTGTGAATAATCGCACCAACTATTGTCATCTTCTCACCAAGCTGCTTGGTGATAGTCTTGTAGCCCATTCCACCTAGTGTAGGTCTACAATCTTCTCCCTGACATCCTTGGACAGCTCTTTGGTTTTGGCCATGGTGAAGAGTTTGGAATCTGATTGATTGCTTCCATGGACAGGTGTCTTTTATATAGGTAACAAGCTGAGATTAGGAGCACTCCCTGTAAGAAAGTGCTCCTAATCTCAGCTTGTTTCCTGTATAAAAGATACCTGGGAGCCAGAAATCTTGCTGATTGATAGGGGATCAAATACTTATTTCACTCATTAAAATGCAAATCAATTTATAACTTTTTTGAAATGTGTCTTTCTGGATATTTTTGTTATTATTCTGTCTCTCACTGTTAAAATAAACTTACCATGAAAATTACAGACTGATCATTTCTTTGTCAGTGGGCAAACATACAAAATCAGCAAGGGATCAAATAATTTTTCCCTCAGTGTATGTTCTTTAGAACTTCTCCATGGAAATTTTACTGTTTCTAGCAAATGATTGTGTAGGAAAAAGTTTTTTAAACAGAGATGAAAAGTTGTTGTTTCCCTTAGTTTTTTTCCCTACTGATTCTATATATAATAAAAACAGTTAACTGATTTTTAGTTTCTAGTTAATAACATTCAGAAAAATTCCATCATCCCAATAGGTAGGATGCAAATACGAACTGAATAATTCTGTACTGATTCTGGAATCTAATTGTAATAGCAGCATTTTCAGTTATATCCTGGAACAAAACTGTTAAACAGTATGGTGGAAAGTCCTCCCAGCCTCAGTAGATGTAAAATTTCAAGTTACCCTTCATTTGGATTGTTTCTGTGAGCATCCACAAAAGTAACTTCCCCAGCTTTCCTCATGAAGTCTTTCAAATCCTGCAGTAAGAGTTATAGTGCAGGTTAGGAAATGAGCATAAGATTCAAGATGCATTGTTAAACAGGATTTAATAGTTAACAAACTGTAGCCAAATGTCATATGCTATAACTATGAGAAAAATTAAACTAATTTGTAAAGTTAAGACATACCTTATATAACACCTAAAGTATTATAACATGTATTTTAACTATGTAATATATGCATGGTGTCATTAAATGCAAGCATTTGTCGTCTGTAATCTCAGTTCACTTGTATAGTCAAGGTTTGCCTAGAAACATTCTATAAAAAAATTAAACACAAATGTCTTTATTAAGTTAATGCTAAGATTCTGTCACAACCTGTCAAAAGATAGCATTAAATTTTTTATGGCTTTTGTCAGTCCGTGCCACAATCTTAGTGTTATTTTAACAGAGACTTGCATTTAATGTAATTGAGACGGTGTTTATTTTGCAATGTTATGTAACTAAGTGTTAAAAGACGTTTTTTAAAAAGTCGTTTATGCATTACTTCTTAATTTTTACAAAATGTCCCAATAATAGCTGACATTTTATAGCCAGAGGCTACTTACCATAACATACCACAAGCGGTCAGATGATATAAGCAGGTACCTTAAGCAAACAGTCGCTTGTCCAATAATTGCCTAGCAGCTCAAGAGGAACTCCCTTACATGGGAGGGGCAGAGGAATGGAGCATAGCAATGTGCTTCAAGGGGAGGTACCAAAGACCCTGAAAGCATTGGAAAGTCTCCGGAAGTGGCTCTAGAACCTGAGGTTGACCTGTGCTAGCCAATCGAGCTGTGAGCCAACCAGGATCTACATCGCCATGAAAGCTGTGTCATGGGCACCAAAGGGAAAACTCAGAACAAGCCAAGCCCTAGAAATTCAGCCACTAGGAACCCCAACCTCGTGGGTTCTTTCTCCTCCACACAAGAGAAACGAGGGCTAACCCAAAGCAAGGCTGTTAAAAGAGGTTCAAAATGAACTTGGTTAGAGTATATTTGTGAAAAAAAATATACAAACAAAAAGCCTAAAGTTGAACTAGATTACAGGATACCTCAAGTTATATAGTGTTTAATAAAGTTCTGCTCAGATTTTACAAACTAGCATGTGAATCAAACAGTTCAAACACCTGAGCCTTCATCCTAACACAAAACAAACTTGAAGAACAGACATTCCTTCAAAACAGGATTCAGTTATAGTATACTGAATACTCCAGTCAAAATTCTCCATAATAGATAGTGATTTTTTAAATATTTAAACAATAGATGGGAGTAATTAGCATACACTTGAATGAATCCTCTCAATATAAAGCTTATAACACATAATGCAGTATGATGGGAACAGCAATTCAAATGATTATATCACAGTAAAAGGTGTATTTAAACAACCCTTGCACACTTTTTAATTCATTAACTGTGAAATAAGATAGACACCTATTTATCTATACATCTGATTATATCATATTTCCAATTTGATTACCTGGTGTGAAAGTTAATTAAGCTTAATGTTAAATTAGTTCTCCCATATGTCAGTGTCACAATACATTCAATTATTTTTTTTTAGAAATTAGAAGGAAAACTGAAATAACTTTATATTAATATTTTTATTTAAAAAGTATTTTTATTTTACTTATCCTAGATTGGTGGAAAATTTTTAAAGGGGAGGAAAATAAGTTACATCAGAGCATACGTAGTATATGCACCCTTAGGAGTTAGTAGTATCTGGATTTTAAAGACATATATCAGTGGGAAACTAACTCCTTTAAACACTATATCAGGCTTAAAGTTTGGAATCCATTAAATGCTAGCTAAATTCAAGATATTTTATTGAATTTGTGAACTTAAATAAAATCTTGCCTCAGTCATGCTTGCTGACTTCTGTTAGCAAGATTCAAGTATTGGCTTTATGTCCCTTGCTAGTCACATCATGTAAACAATTAAGCACCCCTCCCACTCAAATTAAACAGGAGGGAAAGTGATTTCAAAGGACTATGGAACTTAGATTATGTTACATTTACCTTAGGATTTTCCTGTTCCAATTATAATCCCTGACATCTTACAAAGTATATCTTGTGACAATCTCATACTATATTCCATTATGTTTAATTAGGAAAATAGAAAAGTAGGTGGTTGCTATTCAGTGTCTCCTTTGTTCAAAGGAAATTAAGCTAGGCAAACAAGCTAATTAAGAAACGGGGATGGATGCATTATGATAAATATGTTTTCTTTCTGCCAGTAGAAGGCAGACATAACATGTCTACTTTCTTTCAAGCACAGTATGAACTCTAAGCACTAACTGACATCAAATAAATAATATCTGCAATAACTTAGTGTTTCTTATACAATTGATAATCTCATCTAAATCAAAACTTTAATACCTTCCTTCAAAACCATTAGCTGTCTGTATCATGGAAGCAAAATAGATTTGAACAGAAAATCACTTTATAGTTTAAAAGCAAGGAACTTTTACAAAGTTGTTTAGAAAGAAGAACCACATGGATCCCGTCTATAATTTGCTATAAGGCGAGGATCATTCACAAATGGGCAGGATGGCATACACTTAAACTGACAAAATGATTGTTGTGGTTTTTGCATGCATTTCAGCAGAAGTATACAGTGTTTGATGTTGCCCAGTGAAAACTGTCACGTTAGCTTTCACTATAAAAAATACACAGAAAGGCATTTAGAAACCGTCATGCCAGGAATAGCAAACAAAACATGCATACATTTCAGAAAATGAATTGTGAAACAATTTTTCTCTGGCTAAAATGTCAAAAAGACAACATGCTAAAGAAGTAGTAAAGGTAAAGATTTCCCCTGTCTGACTCTAGGGGGCGGTGCTCATCTCTGGTTTTTAGCCAAGGGAGCAGCCATGGTTAGGTGGCCAGCAATACTATACGCTGAGCCAATGGAACACTTTTACCTTCCCACCAAAGTGATACCTATTTTTCTGCTCACAGTTGCATGCTTTCAAAACTGTGAAGTGGGCAGGAGTTGGGGCAGGAATGGGAGCTCACCCCATTACGTGCTACTTGGATCTCAAACTGCCAACCTTCTGATCGACAAGCCCAGCATCTTAACCACTAGGCCACCGTGCCTCCTATGCTAAGTAGTATCAACAGGTAATTGATTCTGGCAGTTGACAGGTGACTAAACGGGATGAAGGAGGCTTTCTTCAGGACTAAAATAATGGAAGGACACCTCTTGTAGTTAAATGTTACAAGTAATAGAGTGCTGAATCTCAGATGCTGTGATAACATAAATAAGGGCTGTTAACTTCATTCCCTATTTATATACACGCTAAAAAACATGGATGGTCCATACTGGAAATCAAATGCTGGGCTAAGTAGGTGTGATTAAGCAGCATTCTTCTATTTTAAAATATTATTGCCATTGGAAGCCTCCTCATCAAAGTTCTTTCCACCTGGGTTTTTATATATAAAAAAAACATTACATACTTCAACTCTAAGCCATTTTTCTCTTCATAAATTTTATTTCCTTCTGCATTAGATCTGTTAGCCTGTGAATCATTGTGGCAGGGGTTGCAGATTATGTTCTTGCTGTAACACTCATAAAAGATGCAAGATAACTTTTTTTCAAACAACTTTATTCACTTTTCACTGAAAGAGGGCTATATGTAATCTTTATATAAGACAAGTTTCATATTCATGTATAAGATTTTAGAGATGAGTCTACAAACCTGGAAGGTCAGAGCTGCACCTATTAAACAAAATGTTTTTAGTTGTGGACAGCTACACTGCCATTCTTATATTAAAGTTAAGTTTGGCTCCCCAAGATAATCAAAGTTCCAAACTTCCTGATTTCTTCCATGTGAATTTCTCATATTAGAGCAAGTGCAGCATGTTCTGCTACTCAATCAAGACATCTATTCTCCTCCAGATGATATGACCTATCTCTATGTTGGCCTAAAATTATTGTGCAATATATTAAATTACTAAAATCTCTTGAGAGCTTTCCAGTTCATACCTGTGCAATTATAATAAATCTTGATGTAACGGATGTTGGTTTAGTAGATTTCAGATGAATCTGTTGATGTTATATATTCCATGCATAAAATCCTATTTTTGTGGAAAGATATCTCTTTTCCCCATTAGTCTGTTAATTAAGAGTTTATTTTACTTCCAAACTTATTTGTTCTTCCTTCCTTTAGATGGTGGAAAATCCTACTTAACGAATAGATATTGAAATTTATAGAGTAAAAAAATAATAGCACTCAAAATGTTTCAAGGCAGACTTTTTACTGTAAACCACTCACTCAGTCACTTAAGTGAGACTGGCAGTGTAGAAATTTGATTGCTGTCTCTTTCAATCATTTTTGTACACTTATGCAAAAAGGACATAAAAATGAAATTCAATAAAAATGATGGCCATATAATGGTATCATGATGTCAAAAATGTATTACAATTGTATTAGTTTATGCATAATATAGTTCTACACACAGGCTAGAATTATAGAAAAAGTATGGATAAAATCTAAACAGAATTGGTTAAAGAGCTGTGATGGTGCAGTGGTTAGAATGCAGTACTGCAGGCGAATTCTGCCCACAGCCAGCAGTTTGATCCTGGCTGGCTCAAGGTTGACTCAGCCTTCTCTCCTTCTGAGGTCAGTAAAATGAGGACCCAGATTGTTGGGGACAATATGCTGAGTCTGTAAACCGCTTAGAGAGAGCTGTAAAGCACTATGAAATGATATATAACTCTATGCGCTATTGGTATTAAAATATAATACAGATTTACAATTTAATAAGTTTTCCTACTTCTGCCCTCTTAATATCCATTCTTTCAATCTAGCATAATCAGCAGTTCTATTTTTATTTTTTTGGGGAAGTATATACTTTTTTATACACTGACAACAGAATTTATGCTATAAGAAGCACATACAGAAATAGAAGGTTGGAGAAGAATGGCTTAGTAACTTGAATGCTATTTTTTCAAAATTGAATGGGAGAATGAAAGGTAACATCATATAATTTTTTACAAACCTGTTGAGGGGGGTATAGGGTTTGTTTAAAAAAAAAGTTTTAAGTAATTCCAAACAGTTGTTAAGGGCCAGAACAATCCCATTAGTAGAAGAAATACACCAACTCAAGGACATGTTAGAGAAAAACAAACCTGCGGTTTAAACTTTCTCTCCCAAATGACTATCCAAAAACAATCCCAGTTTGTTTCACTGACAATACTTATGCCCAAATACATGCACAAATTGGATATTTAAAATCATGTTAGCTACTCACTGTAAGCCACAAGTCCCTTTCAGAATACAGATAACATAATGCACGAAACATCCTGCATTAGAACATAACACAATACTTTTAAACATGTGAATAATTCTGTTCATTCTATTGAAGCCAGATATAAAATTGGAAGCAACCTGCAGCTTTATCACTCAATGAGACCAGCCTTTTATTTAATATATTGGATGTTTAAGCATTGAGAGCTTTTTTTCTAACAATCTTATTAGGTGAAGATTTCATTTGTCCAAGAAACACTAATCAGCAGTTTTAAAAATATAAGCATTGTTTGCCTGTTGGTAATGCAAATGAAAGAACTTTAAGCCTCTTACTTAAAAAAAAGTGCTAATGCTTTATGTTGCCTCTTTTAGGAAACCAAAACCCACCATTTTTTTAAAAAAACATAAATGTTATTTGAAGTAAGGTCCAACTCACCTGCCAGCTGACACGTGAAGAAAGATTTTCCACTATAAGTCTGTGTTCAGTACGAAGAGGTGGACCATACTGACTACAAATGGAAAACATTTCCTGTTACTCTTTACTATATTTCCAGCAGAAAATTTAAATACTTTCTGCTTTTGTCAGATTTTAACTCCTCAAAAACTTTCTTTTCTAAGAAATATAGCTACTCTGTATTTAAATAATGACAAGGATAGCAGAGAGTTTACATTATGAAAGCAAGCAGAACGACTTATGACTGCCAACCTCCCAGTCATGTGATAATTGGCAACTGGCTCGCATTTACGACTGGTTGCAGTGTCCTACGCTTACATGACTGCACTTAGCAACATTTTTTTGCTGGTTTCCAGCAAAAAAAAAAGCATATTCAGAAGATTGGATGAACTTAATGATCACATTATTTACTTAGAACCACATGATTCAATTTACATTCATTACAACTATCATAAAATCAAGTCTGGTCATATGGTGCCTCAATTTATGACTGCAAGGGCTTGCAATCAAAATGCTCGATTCCATTGTAGTTCCAAGGACTACCTGTAGAACATTTTAGTACAACAATTTCCAAGGAATTTATACCTTTGGCACAAATAATGAATACATATGAACAAATCAGCCCTGAAAGGATAAGGTTGTGGGTTATATGTGCTTTTCAGTAAGCTCAGGAACGACTGAGTTCATTGACATTACAACAGCCGTGCTACTACAAGAGTTGGCTTGTTGCCATCAAACCCCAAGGCGTTATAAGAGACGTGTATGAATAATTGAAGCCTCCACATTTGTTTATTCAGTCTATCTTCAAAGTGATCACTTTGTCATATCACAGCAAATGCAACAATCAACATTTTTTTGAAGAATCAAAGAGGCAATTTAGTTGCACACAATTTAATTTGCATACCTCTAAATGCCCCCTTTTTCAGAATATCCAGATCTTCAGAGCATTTAAACAGAAGTTTCAGAATCCCCCAACTGGCAGGCTGAGGCATTGGAAATAGTAGTCTCTTCTTGTCTGGCACTATCTGTCATGAACGTTTAATACCATGCCAGATACCCATGAAAATCAGTCACATATCCTACTTTAAAAGTTCATTTTTAGCCTGGACCTTGGATCATTCCTACTGCAGCAATTTCACTGCATTAAAAAAAAGAGAAGCTGAACAGGACATTTCAATATGCAAAAGTACAAATTCTCAACGTTTTGTACTTGTGGATGGCAAGAAATTTGCCTCAGAATGTGATGCAATACAAATGTTATATTTTATATAACCATCAATACAATGGTCTGAATATGTACTAGCTACTTCCAATAACAGTTCATACCAGAGAATCTAAGAAACATGAGTTATTTTTAAAGATACTATCAAATATGTATCACAAATACACATTCTTCAATAGCTCCTATACATGTGAAAACAAACATTACTTAAGATGTCAAATTTCAGTTTTGCTGTAAGGTGTGTTATTCCTAGGATACTGCTAACTTTTACAGCTATATTTTTCAACTATAGTCCAGCTACCCCCAACTCAAAATTAGATAAGGTCACACAGCTTACAATAGCATTCTTATTCAATGATGCTCATACGAGAACAACCTTTACAGATTGAAATTTAAACTTTACGAACCCCAAATGATAAACTCCTTCTGAGACCAAGTAGAAGCTGTGAATAATTTGTAGAACCAATTATATGCAATCTGTAAACACTTGAGACAGTTACAAGCATTAATTAGATATGTCTCTTCTCGGTGTTCAAATTATTTGAAACCTAGCATCTTCAATTAAGTGCCTACACCAAAATTGTTTGCAATTATATTAGCATGGAATTACAAAAATAAAAAAAATATGATTTTATTGTCTTAATGGAGAAGTATCTTAAAATGTATCTAGAAATATCAACTATGTTGCAACCCTGAAGCTAAGGACTGAGATATTTTAAAACCACTTGTAACGGTGCAGTAAACGAAATTTCCTTCTTACCTAGATCCACCCCCATAAGACTGGTAATAATTGAACCGTTGTGGGTATCTGCCCCTACCCCCTCTTCGGGCTCTGGCATGTTCAATTGTGACCCTATTAAAAATAAGTAAATTTAGTATTTCAGTCTTTTTCTAGTGGAAAAGAACACATTAAACAGTCAAATATAATGGTGATAATTTTAGATACTTGAGAACAAAAGCAAATACTTGGTAACTCAGACAATTACAATCAAGAAAATCTCTCACTGCCTAAATTAAGTTCTTCAGACATTTATAACTGAAAAGTAAAAAGATATGTAAGATGACTAAATGACATGCATTCATTTCTACAGCATTTATTTAGTTAGGCCAAGAAATTAGCTGAAAAGCCAATTTCGTAAACAGCATATTACTCTCCACTAACTCTTCCATCAAGGTATACACAGAGGACTTGGGAGAAAAAGAAAGATTATCTACTCTCTGTGCTAAAGAATAAAGATGATTCAGTAAAAGACATTTCTGATGTTTCTTAATTTATCAAGCTTCTGCACAAGTGAATCCAATCTGTGCTTAAGGAGTTCTAGGGGGTACCTGTAAGACTTGAAGAAGTTCTCTGTATCTCTGATATAGACCAATAATGCTTTACAGCTGCTTCAGAAAATGGTATATTTATTAATTTTGTTACAAATACACTGTGTGTTTGTCTCAAATATAATCTGAAATCCTGCCTATGACACTTCATTCTCTTTCATTAATTCTGATTTAAGACTTTGTGCTTCAAAATCACTTCAGATTGCCTTTACCCACTCCTTCCTCCCCAAACATTTTTAAAAATATCTTTTAATTCTCAAATATTATTCCATAATTTCTGTGCAAATTTAATTGGTCCTAATAAACATACTGCTTGACTGCACATTTTGGATTTTTTTCATATGAATTGGCAGACATAGTTTTGTCCCCTTTCATTTTATCATCACAATAGCCCCACAAAGTACATTAGAATGGAATTTAAAAAGTCACACTTTGCAATTGCATTGTCATATGACGTGAGATTAAATACTACCTTTCATTACACAGCTCTTTGCCATTCAATTCATAAACTGCATCATCTGCATCTCTGTGATCCTCAAATTCCTAGGAAAGCAAAATAATGAAATGAAAAAAGTAAAATATTTTTGCCATTAAAAATTCTATCAGCTATTGCTCTGCTCATTCTGGGAGCTATAATTTAAAATGTGAAGGTTTGCCTAAGCCTGATTTTAATTCCTGAGATAATTTTTATCAATTGCATTGTATCAGATATAGAAAACTCAGATATTATGCTCTCAATTCTCAGCATTTCTCCCTATTGGTATAAATGGTAGTCCTTGCTTACTGACTCCCTCATTTAGTGAAATATTTTTTTTAAAAAAAATCTTTGCAATCAATCTTAACATTTATAACTGTTACAGTGTCCAATATACATGTGTATTGCAACTGGCTTGCAAAAAGCAAAGTTAATAGAGAAGGAGGAAGTAAAATCATAAGTCGTGGTCACACAATTTTTCACTTAGCGACCAAAGAAGAACTGAGATTGTAAACCTGTCATGATTACATGATTTTCTGTTTAGCAATCAAATTGGTCCCAATTGTGGTCACTAAGTAAGGGCTACCTGCATAAGATGTAGTTCAAAAAAAAACATGAATATATGGGCCTCATGCTTGATAAAGACTGTGCTACACATTTATATGACTATATCTGCAGGAGTGACAGATGATGGAACATGCAGTCCCACACATCTGGTTTCCACCAGGACTGAGAAGGCTGCTACAGTGATTTCTTTTTTAAAAAACATCTATTTATTATAAACAAATAACTAAGATATCTTATTTATATGTATATCCAGCATATGCAAGGAATGTATCAAAAGATTGGAAATTAAATAAGGTTCTTCTAAATCCTGTACTTTATTTTGAAAATCTATAAAAATATTGGCATTGTCTTCAAAATTTCACCAGTAAAACCGTGTTGATAATATTTAAATACATTTTCAAATACCTAAATAAAAGCCATTAATAGAATTTCGTAATATAATTTTTAATCAACATTTTATGTAATATCTAGCTTTTGATAACCATTTATATAAAGACCCAAGTTATACATTTAAAGATACAACTACTTGCAGCCTCCATAAACATGGAAGACTAAATGTAAAGGGACACTATTGCTTGGAAGAACAATAAACTGCTCAATTTGCCCATTTTCTTCACCTTTCAGGGATGAGAGAAATTATATGACATTTCCAACATTAAACACTGATTTTCTGTTCTCTGATCAGCTGCAATAATATGCAGCAAGAGAGAAAGCGTCAAATATATTGTTGCCTACAATGGAGCAGGTTGGTTATCTGTTTCTGTCTCTAGCAGCAGAATAGAAAAGACAAGTCCGTATAACTTAGAATTTGCTTGTTAAAAACACTGCTAACAATTAATTTTTTTTCTCCAGTTAAAAGTGGGACAGGTATGCACTTCTATCAGTACTGTATTCTTTATTCTTTTGAGAGAATGGTTTGAGAGAGTTGGTTTCTTTCCAGCTTATCTCCAATTTTTAACAGCAATATTATGAAGCAAAAGTGTGCAGGAAATACAAGTATGGAGACTCTCCTACTTCTAGTTCATATTTTCCTAGAAAAACAGTGCAGCACGAATGTCTACCCTTTCTCATTTCTTAAAACAGGTTTAACAGAGGCATGCTTGGAGGTCCTGGAGTGAAAAAATAGTTGCAACAGAAGAGAGTAGCTCAGGATTGAACTTTGGAGTCCTTGGTGCTCTCTGAGTTTGGTTATTTGCTTGCAGACATTAAATTACCCAATTAGTAACATCTAGTGTCAGGTTGCTCCCCATTTATATACATTAACTTGCCCTGCCAGTGTTGGTGGGGTGGTGGTTTTCTCCTTGGTAATTCTGTGAGTAGGGTATTGTTTTCAGCCCGATTGTTCCTGTGTTCTTGAATTAAAAAGTTGATGGTACAATAAGACACTTATATGAGCAAGTTACAGCACAGACTACTCTCTAAGGGAATGTTGCAGATACCAACTATAAATAAAAGCAGATATCAAAGCAAATGAATATATAGGTATATAGTACATCACCATACATACTACCACATAATATCGCTCCAGTAGCTGCTTAATATAGAAAATATGTCTGAGTAGATATACTTACCACAAAACCAAAGCCATTTTTGAGATTAATCTCACGTATACGGCCATATCCTTTAAAAAATTTCTCCACATCTCGTTCCCGAGCATGGGGACTTAAACGTCCAACAAAGACACGACAGCCACTCATTCTCTTCCAAGCTGCAAAAAATAAAGTTCAGGAATTCTAGTTAAAACTGCTGCTTAAATAAATTCAAGCTCAGAGGTCTTAAAATAGGGGGTTATATTTTAAAGCTTGTTTTTTTTTCCCCCAAATTCTATTTTCTCTCTTTTCCCCATGTCTGTTAAGAATTTATATGAGAATAACAGAGTTGGAAAGGGACCTTGGAGGCCTTCTAGTCCAACCTCCTGCTCAGGCAGGAAGCCCTATACCAGGGGTCCCAAACCTTTTGGGCACCAGGGACCAGTTACTTGGAGAAAGGTTTTTCTGTGGACCGGAGGGGGCATGGTGTTCTGTGCTGCCTGCATCCCACAGATGGGGGTTTTGCTTGTTTGTGTGGATCGTTGCTGGTATGATGCACTGGGGGTTGGGGACCCCTGCTATATATCATTTCAGACAAATGGCTGTCCAATCTCTTCTTAAAAACTTCCAGTCTTGGAGCATTCACAACTTCTGGAGGCAAGTTGTTCCACTGATTGTTCTTTTGGGAAATTTCCTGGATTTTTTTTTTCGGGAACCTGGCTGCAATGTTGTCAAAAATGCCCCTGATGAACTAACAAGTGAACAGCTAACTCTAATGAACTAGATCGTTCTGCCTTTCTATTCTACCCCAATTGCTACGTACTAACGTGGAGGTTCATATAGCCCCCTTGGGTCACTCTCTCTAAGCTTGGTAAGTGCCTCCAAAATAAACAGGGACGTTCCCAAATCATTCTACCCCATTTAAATAAACACACTCCGATGTCCAATTCCGACAGACCAGAAGTCACTAAAAAAAAATAAAAATATCATGTCTCCTTCAAAGGTAGCTCTCAAGACTGTAGAAAAGCAGCGATGCAAAAGTTTTTTTTTTTTAAAAAAAACGCGTTACTTATACAGAGGAAAACATAAGCGCTCCAAGAGGGGAATAGAGGTCATTAAAAAAAAAAATCACCTCTGCTTTCGCCCTCTTCTCAAGAGTTCCTGTTCAACAGAAACTGGACGCAATCTGTTTAGTTTTAGAGTCAGGAGATCATCTGGGCTGCAGAACTTGGGAGGGAAGCATCGAGGAAGCTCAAGAAAGGAAAACGGGTGGTGGGGGGGGGGGAAGAAAAGAGAAACTTAACGGCAACAGTGACGGAGAGGAAGAGGAGAGGCGGCTGGGAGGGGAAAGGAAGCGGAGACCAGGCTGAGCAACCGATAAGGGAACGGCCCAGGCTAGGCTGAGCTTCAGCCTCATTTCCACCTGCCACTTACGGAGCCGCTAAGACCAGCGATCGTTACTGCAGAAGTTTTGGCCGACTCACCTTCGCTTCCGCCTCCGCCTTCGTCTCCGCTCTATCGCCCGAAAGGAGACCGACGCTCACAGCAATGGCAGCGCTTAAGGAAACTCGTTTCGCCCGTGCGGAACCGCAACGTTCACTTCAGTCCGCCAGAGAAAATGGCGGCGCTACTTCCCTTAAGAGAAGCGGCGAGCAAGGGAACTGCGCCTGCGCAGACCCTTTAGCGCCAACCCGCTTGCAGACTGCGATTCCCAGACTTCAGCGCGTGACCGCTCTGTGCTCGGGTAAACCCGGATGGAGGGGGGGGGCTTTCTTTCTGTGGGAGTTACAGGCGGAAGTTACCTAATAGGGCCGCGTGGAAAAAGGGGGAATGTCTGTGTACGGAAGAAAGGGAGGGTGGGAAATGTTGTTATGAGAAGAGCGAACGGTTACCTTGTTCTTCTAAGTCAGAGCTTCTCAATCTTAGCAAAGTTATATGGGCTTCAATTCCCAGAATTTCCCGGCTAGCTAGCTGAGAGTAAGAAACACTGTTCGAAATGATGCGAACGAGCAGTTTTCGAACCTTGAAAGGAAATTACACAAATGTTGCTTTTATTCCAGATTATTCTATTTCTATTTGGTAAGCAGTCTAAATCCTCCTACGATTAAGCGCTTTCAGGCAATAGGAAAAAAAAAAGTTTTCATCCTTGTCCTGCAGAAAGAGGCATCTCTACAATGCTATTTTCTTGGAGACTCGCTAAAGCTTGAAGAAAAAGATACCTTTTCTTCTGATTATCAGGGATTGTTGCTTTATCCCTAGTTCAGTTGTACAACTTGGTGTGACTGGCACCAGCAGTATACTAAAAGAAATATATACACGTGTATGGCTGAATCCTTGGTTTCTCTAATTCAGAAAATGCAATACTAAAAATTAGGTGGGAAAAGCTCCCTGCCTAGCTTAGATAGATTGCTTTAGTTTTGAGAAAATAGGGCTAGGTGACCTAACTGATTTTAGGAACAGAGGTGAATGGTATTTGTTTTTTGGCCAAAAATAAAGATTATTGTCACCATCCAATTGGATTTACTCATTTCAAATTTGCGTGGTTGCCCTCAGTAGTTATGGCAATTTGAAGAAAAGGCTGAATGTATAAGAATAATCAGTACTTGATATTTTGTCTGGCTTAAGTTTTGTATTTAAGATATACGTTAAGTCTGGAAGCAAAACATGAATACTTATGTATTAATAAACACAGTTAACATTCACAAATGTAGTGATACTTCCATATCTAGGGACCACCAGCTCAGCCCTGCAAAAAAAGAATGGTTGGAGGTTGTTTTCTATTTTTTTGTTGTTGCTGATTACTTTCTGCAGTCTAAAACAAATAGTCCTACAGCAATAAGATTTATGCAATATGACATTGATTTGAAGGTTTTTGCTCTGCTGGTTCAAGTAAGCATTTCAAATATTCCTATAATAAATTTGGTAATTTTTTCTAAAATGTTAGTGGTTCCACAAATGTCAACTATCTATGAAAAGAATATTGGTAAGAATTGATACCATCAGAATTTACTAGAGTCTAACAAATGATGAAATAGCACCTTTGAGTCAGGCTGAATGTGATTTAATTGATATTTGGGAGAGTTCTCTTCGTGACCCACTTGTGTACTGAGGCAGCATTAGCATCCTTAAATACTGGCTATTGGAAAGCTATAGCTGAAGCTTCAGAGCTTCCGAAATAAATCCAACTGGCCCATTTCTGAATGTTGGTCTAGCTAGGCCAGTGATGGCGAACATTTTAGAGACCGAATGCCCAAACTGCAACCCAAAACCCACTTATGTATCGTCAGGTGCTGGGTGGGTGTGGCCAATTGGATGGGCATGGCCCATTGGGTGGGCGTGGCTGCGGTGGTAACGGCAGACTGGGTGGGACTAAAAAGTTCAATCAATTCCAACTTTGTGAGATCTTTTTTTTTCCTACAAGAAGTTGAAATTGATTGATTGATTGAACCTTTTTTTTTTTTGCACACTGCGCGGAGGCCTAAAGCGAAAAGGTTTTATAAAACCCAGCTGAAGGCCTAGGACTGGGACGACGGCACCCGTGCCCACAGAGAAGGCTCTGCGTGCCACCTGTGACACACGTGCCATAGATTCGCCCCCACAGAGATAGGCCAATAGCTGATACAACAGAGCTCTTTTATTCCTATTATAGGCTTGCGGTACTGATACAACCTTCATAACTGTCATAACTGTTAAAAGAACCTTTTCCTTAAACAAACAAACAGAAATTTTTGTCTCAACATTTTTATTCTTCGGACCAGCAAATACTTGGCAAGAGCACAAATGCACTTAGAACTTCATTGTATGGAAAATGTCAGCACATAACGTGGATTCTTGTAGTCAAGTCTCATATTCAGCTTACAAGCATAGCAAAGCGCCATACTGATTAAAACAGAAGCCAGAGTAAAACAGGTCTGAGAAGAATGTAAGATTCTGGCTGGAATGTTTTATCAGCCCAGTTTCTAGAAAGACAAGACCTTAAAGCAGGGGTCTCCAAACTTGGCAACTTTAAGACTTGTGGACTTCAACTCCTAGACTTCCTCAGCCAGCCATGCTGAAGTCCACAAGTCTTAAAATTGCCAAGTTAGGAGACCCCTGCTTTAAAGGATAGGGACATGTAAGGACAACAAAGATCAGAAGAGTTGCATGCTGAAGACCAAGAAAGAGTGAGAGAATTACGATGCCTTCAAATTATAGTTTTGGAAATGTTTATTGAGAAGCCAATGAGCTTCAAGAACAACCAGTTACCCAATCCTAACCAAATAAAGTAAGATTGTTCCATAGGGGTGAAAAGCAAGCAAGCTGAAACTTATTACTTTGAGAATGTGGTTATGACCAGATTATGGATGAGAAAAAATAATTATTTTAGGCAAAGTTGAGGGAAGTAGGATGGAAAATCAATGGATAATTTGAATTGATGGGACCAAAGAGATTACTGGAGTATCCCTGGAAAAGCTACAAGCTGTTTATTTGTGTGTGTGTGTGTATTTATACTAGATATATAACATGAAGATCCAAGAATATACGGTTCAATAGTGAGAACTGTAACATTTTGCAATTAGAAAAAAAAATCAGAGATGCAAGCATAGGATAGGTGATAGTACTTGTGAAAGGGATCTGGGTGTCCTGGTAGACCACAGATTAAAGTATGAGCCAGCAGTACACTGCAGCTGTTCAGTCTGTGCAACGCTGGGCTGCACCAACAGGAGTATAATGTCAAGATCAGGGGAAATCTACTTCCACACTGTGCTGGTCAGATTGCACCTGGAATACTGTGTCAGTTTGGGTTACCATAATATAAAGAGGATGTTCAGCACTGGACGTAGAGGATCAGAGATGGAGAGGTTAACTGAGTGTGTTTAGCCTTAAGAAAAGGCAAAAGGGAGACAACCACCATTTTCTGATAGTTAAAGGGCTGTCACAGTGAAAGCATAACTTCATTCTCCATAGCACCCGAGGATAGGACCAGAACCAATGGGTGGAAGCTTTACAGAGGGAGATCCAAGATCAAAATGAGGAGGAATTTGTTTCCTTCCTTCTGCCTTCTTCCTGCCTGCCTTTGGCAGTCCCAAGTGCTCCGTTTCAAGTTTTCAAAGGTTGGACAACCATTTGTTTGGAATAATCTTCTATCCCTATTATTTTATTTCAATTTTTGAAATTTTAATGCCATTTTGTGTTATTATTGAGTGCTCAGAAGTGATAGAAGGGGGATAATTTTAAATACACAAATACGCTCACTTATTCCTCAAATATTTGGCATCCAATACCCCTCTCCTCAACAGATTAGACCAGTGGTTCTCAACCTGTGGGTCGGGACCCCATTTGGAGTGGATTGACCATTTCACGGGGGTCGCCAAGCAAGGCTGTCCGCCATTTTTTTTGTCCATTTTTCCCCCTTTTCCGGCGGGTGCCTTACCTCCCTTGGGCTGGGCCAGCTGGTGGTCGGCCTGCTCCGTCTCTGCCGCTTGCCAGCTACGCCTCGGCTGGCGCAGGGGACGGAACCACGCATGCGCGGCGCTCCCGGGCAGGGAAAGTCCTCGACTTACGACCGGTTGGGTAGTCCTCGACTTACGACCGGTTTAGTCCTCGACTTACGACCGGGCTAGTCCTCGACTTACGACCGGGTTAGTCCTCGACTTACGACCGGTTGGGGTCACGGCATTAAAAAGGTTGAGAACCACTGGATTAGACTGTATGGCAGAAATAAGCAACAGGTGGCCCTCCAGATACTGTTCAACTATATGTTATTTCAGTATATTTAGTCATTGGCAATGCTGGTTGGGATTGCTTATTGTTGCAGTTTAGCAGTATCGGGAAAATGCTATCCTTCTCTATTACATGAAACATGGGGTTTGGCAAGAACTCCAGTAGAATACTACTAAATGATTAACTTCACATGATTTGCATGTATAATCTATTTGCCTGTTTGTTTAGCTACCTGCAACTCAACTGTGTTTGAAAGTAAGCCTCATGAAATTATGAAAGAAAACTGCTTGATATAGCTACAATGAGCTTTTGTGGAAGTTTGTAATTGAACTAGGCTGCATTCAACTTTTATTTTAAATAAACCACCTTTAGATCATATAAGGCATGATAAATAGTTAGTAGCATTCTAAACTGATGGAAGAAATGAAATATTTGAAGTTTGTATATATATATCAAAGCAAAGTATCTTGGATTGTCACGATGTTCCCTTCTCCTAGATTTTCTCAAAAATATTTTCCTGAGCTTCTACCAGATAATTATCTTAAATCTATTATTGCCTCAAGAACAAGCAATATATATTGCAACGACATAATACATAATAAAGGATGTTATCACAGTAAAGATAAAACAGTTGAGGGTATTCAGAAGCAGGATTCTTATAATCAGACATTGTGTTATTTGGATAAAGCCAAGGGGGAAAAAAAAACAGGTGCCCCCTATGGATTTGTAGATTACTGCTTAAGCGGGAATCTTATTTTTGGAATAACAATTAAATTATAGCACTCTAACAAGAATCCATATCACCTACACAGACCCAAATACTCTTGGGGGAAAATCTAGTAAAGGAGAAAAACACTTCTTCCTCACAAATACTATATTTATTTATTTATTTAGTAGAGATGCATGTTGATAATATATTTTCTAAAATCTAACTGTTATGTATTGTATTTTCTTATTCAGAATCTTATTCAGGTCTTTGGCATTGAATGACAAGAATGAAAGATACTGGGGTAACTTATCAAGGCAGATGGGAGAAACAGTTAACCCTGTACTATGCACTTACTAAGGAATTGGTTTTACTGAATAAAATAGTACATGTCTACTCTTGAATAAATATACACATAAACACACTCTGAGTAAGTTAAGATATTGTCTCAATAGTATACTTTTCTATTTTTTATGCTAATATGCTATTATGCTAATACAAGTTACTATTATTATCTTAAATTAATCCACTGCAGGATAAAGTTCTGTGAAAATTAGGGACCGTAATCCATCACACTGATCTAGTGTAGTTGGTAGAACTTGTTTTGACTTCCCAATCAAGAGCTGAAAGTCCCTGATCCAAAATCACCCAGCCGCTTATGGGTCTAAAAGGAGAACTACACCCAGCCAACACCTTTACCCCTGTGTTCCACTAAATCTCATATTTCTTTCTTTCTCTTTCTCCTGTCTCAGGATGGTTTCAATGATATCTCCATATAGTTCTCTTGGCAACAACATGGAAGTGTAGCTGCTGTTTTCCAGGGTATTTCTTTGACCTCCTGTCTAGCATACTGCCCTGATATTCCCTAGGAGTTTCTCAGCCCCACACTATGCAAGCTATTTAGCTTCTCAGCGTAGACCTGGTAACACTAGTGATATAAACATCAACACATTCAAAGGAGAAAGAGGGATACATTTTGGTGTCTGGCTGTTTTAAAAAAAGATATTTGAATATTGTACCAGTCCCTTCCCATATTATCAAATATGCATTTAAAATGTAGCTAAACAGAGTTAAGTAAGTGAAATAGACAAAATAATGAGGTCTAGATTTGTTATTACAAGATTTTTTTTAATATGGTCTGTGACTAGCAATATCAAAGATGCCAACTCTCAAGCGCCATATTTGGAGACCAGACAAGTTTCAGCAACAATACACAGGTAGGCAGATTGTAATTTTAATTAAATATGAAAACATGAGCTGTGTACATTATTTTTCCCTAAAAAAAACACAGCAATCTCAAAAAGTTTTATTGTAAAATATTTTCATGAAATGAGTGAACCAGCAATACATGCACTAGCGCATCTCCCTCTCTGTAAAACAATATGATAAAAGAAATAAGAGACAGGTGAGAAAGTTGATTCAGGATAGAAGAAGCGTGCCAGGCTTCAGGTATAAGAATGGAATACAACACTGACCTCCATTTCCCATGTTGGAACAAAAGAAAAAAAGGGGGGAAGGGGAACTTCCTCACCAGCCATATTTGGTGTAATACTTTAAACATTTTTCTATTTATGCTTCAACCTTGGAGAAAAATACTTTTTCTATAATAAAATAAGTTTGCTTAAATGTAACCTCATCCCGCTTCCCCCTTCAAATTTTTGAAGCTGCCCTTTTTCAAGGCTGCGATTGCCTATTTCATTCCAAGACCTTCCTCACCCATCCCAAAGGAAAGCTGTTCTTTGATGTGGAAGCAAGAAGGGGGGGGGGGACCAAGAAGGTAGCTCAGAGCCTGTTTGCAGACAGAATGAAAAGTGCCCCTGGATGGAACAGAGTCAGGTGCTGTGGTGGATAGAGAGGTGTTAATTAAAGGTCACTTTCGCCATAGAGAGCTGTCGAGAAAGACATGTAGTCCAGGGCACCAGGTACAGAATCCAGCCCAGTGTAAGGTGCCATTCTAGCAATGCAATATTCAGCTTGATCTGGAGGCAGTTCCCGCCGTAATTCATCCACAGTGATATAGTTCTGGAAGAGAATACACAGATGCCCATTTTCCATTTTAGCTTATTAAAGGCTTTAGCTTATTGACATCCAAGCAGTCAGCGTTTGTTAAACAGTTCAATTCAAATCCTTTTCTCTTTAATTGGATTACAGAAAACTGCAGTTGAGAGTGTAGGTTAATTTGTTGTTTTTAAAATGCAAACAAGAGGGCTGGGTGAAACTTAAATGAAAGATACCAGGTTTTGCCTTAGGGAGGCTTAGGATCTGTTTCTTTTTAAAAATTCATACTTTTAAAAAATGTAAGCTCCGTGTGTGTGTGTGTGTGTGTGTGTGTGTGAGAGAGAGAGAGAGAGAGAGAGAGACAGACAGACAGAGACAGAGACAGACACACACATTCTCTCTCTCTCTCTCACACACACACACACAAACACAAACACACAGAGACTAGGCAGAGGGTCCATGAAACCCAAATGATGTCAACTAGATCTTGTAAACAGAGCAGCTGAAGTAGAACAAAAAAGATCTCCCAAAAAGCACCTAAAGAATTTATGACAGATGTTAAATTCAAAGCAGGCACTTTCTTATTTGAAATTCAGTCCCTTGCTAGAAGAAACCCCATTTAAATAATTCATTATCGTACTGGAATGGCTGAAGAGTACTTCAATTGATCTCAAAAAATTTGCTACAAAATTTGGGAAATGTGCTAGGAGAGACAGGTAGACTTGCCAGAACCTAAAGCAGGTTCTAACAGGCCTTCCTCCACAGGTAGTCCTTGACTTATGACCATTCATTTAACAAAGTTTTGAAGTTTATGACAGCTTCAGGAAAAGTAACTTATAACCTGTCCTCAGAGTTTTGACTGTTGCACCATCCCTGCGGACACATGATTGCAACAGTTCACATTTATCATGGTTGCAGAATTTTGTGGGCATGTGATCAAAATTTGACTTCTCCAGTTGGCTTCCAATAAATAAAGTCAATTGGAGAAGTTGGATTTGCTTAATCAACATATGTCAGAAAGGGAGGGAGAGAGAGAGAGAGAGACAGAGACAGACACAGAGACTGGCCAAGCTATGGAGAAGAATCAAGTGGGGAATTAATCTGAAATCATTACATAGGCATAAGATGGTATGGTCTGATTCCCCCATTCCCTGAATGCCACTGGACCTTATGAAGTGTGGCCCAGGTGCAGACTACCAGTCTGAAAGATTCCTGAAAGAAATAGACATGAGCAATAAAGTAGCTCTTCATGTATGGATCTGTTTATTTGTGTTTGACACCATGTAATTCACTTAACTACCATGATTCACTTAATGACCACAATAAAAATAGTTGTAAAATTGTGTCTGGTCACAATTTTAATTTTGCTTAGTGACCAAAATTCTGGTTCAAGTTGTGACACTAAGTGAAAATTACCAGCACAAGTCTATAGCACAAAAATAACTGACAACTAAAAACTTGAGACTTCTATTCCCACTTGGCATTTGAATCCTTGTCATAAATGCCAAAGACATGGATTGCCTCTCCCCATCCCATCATAACAGCAGAATAGCTAGAGCGTGTATCTAGAGAGGGATCAGGCAAAATACTGACTTGAATGCCTGAGTGTGCATATGTATACAGACTTGTTTTGACTTATTGTAGTGATATGAATTCAATAAGCATATTTAAGAGAATGTGTAAGGTGTTCAATTCGTTATTAAACTTTCAATTCCACTATTTTTTCCATTGCTTCAAACAAAAATAAAATATTGGTGAATTGAAGGAAAGTTCCAGATGCTCAGGTAGTTCAATAAAAACCACATTATTTGTTCACTGTAGGATAGTGGCCACTGCAATCTTTCTTTTGTATTTATATTTTAGGAGCCTGAAATCAAACTTAAATTTTGCTACAAGTCAGCATTCTTTTCACTCAACCTGAACTCACTTTATCTCCAGCCAGGATCTTGAAAGAGGCCATAACTTGGTCAGCTGTATCAGTATCTGCCGTTTCCCGGGACATGAAGTCAATGAAGGCCTGGAATGTCACCACTCCAATGCGATTGGGATCCACAATGCTCATGATTCGAGCAAATTCTGCCTCACCCTGGGCCAGGAAATAAAATTCAGCAACAGTTTAATCCAAAGTTGGCAGGAAATAATCGAATAGAAATTTGTTGCACTTATAACACTATTCCCTAGGATAATTTCCCTACCCTTTAAATGCATGGGTCTAAAATGCCCATCATCTCCAATCAGCAGAGCACTATTCTCAGCCCAAGCTAGAATGAATCTGAATCCCTTCTGAAGATGCAAGGGACCCAAATACAACATGTCTGAAGCTGATTTTTTTCCCTTTTTTAAAATATAGCTTTATTAAATTTCAATTCTCCCCCCAACAATAAAATACAAACTGACATAAAGGGAAGAGGGGGAAGGATTAGGGTTAGAGACTCACATGGCTGCAGGAAAGGAAAGGTCAGATTCTGTCTTTTCCCCTCTGTACTGCTTCCCAACAGGAATATACAAATCCCATTCAACCTGAAATTTCTCCCTAGAAGATGCTGTGACTTCAGCAAAAAGAAAGCTCTGACAGGTTCTGCCCTCTTCATCTTTTGCCTGTCTCCAGTTTTTCAGCACTCTGCATTTGTAACCCTCCTTCCTATAACTGTTTTCTTTTTCTACTCTTCCTAGAGCAGGGGTAGGCAACCTTGACTCTTTTATGACTCGTGGACTTCAACTCCCAGAATTCCTGAGCCAGCCATGCTGGCTCAGGAATTCTGGGAGTTGAAGTCCACGAGTCATAAAAGAGTCAAGGTTGCCTACCCCTGCTCTAGAGGTTCCTTTTCAACTCTGCCTCCAGTTTTTTTTACCCATTATCATTCAAATGAGGCATACTTTCCAAATTAAGGGCTACTGAGATTTCTCTCTATGGACTTTTCAAATCTTTGTTTTAAAGACCATTTTTCTCTGCAATGCCATCGGTGAAACAACTAGATGCTTTTACTTATAAGTTATAACATATAATATTTTACTGTTGCTAAAGTATAGCTATATGCACATTGTAAATCAGTTCATACCCAGTTTTATAACCTGATACTAACGTATTGTTTAGTTTAACTCATTGAAAATTATGAGGATTAACCCAATACAGGTCACAACTGCTTGTATTAAGGGTTAGAAGGACTAGAAACCAACGGATTTGATAAAATAACTTCTGAGTCGCTACCTATAAAGTCAGCCCGTAGCAGCCTGAAATCCAAAAATCAAGGTAAGTTCATTCACAAGTAATGTATATTTTATCATTTCTACTGAGACATCTGGCCTGATCTTCTGACTTGACAGAAAAACATTCAGATGTTTTCACATCAAGTTCAACAAAGCATCCTCTCCAGTAAAATTTCACAGTCATACCATGATTGGCTGCAAATGAAATGAGATCAGAAAGCTGTCCAAAAATCACAGCTAACTTTAATTGGATCGCCATGGCTTACCTTTATGTGTGCATTGGAAATGTTAGAGCAGTCAGCTGCTGGTGGTGGAATACGCAACTACTGAACTGTAAGATGTTGACAACACAAAATGTGCCAAAAATGTCTTGCCTGAGGAATTGCAGGATTGGGGGCAAATTCCATTAGTACTGAAATACTGCCACTGTGATCTAAATAGAAGCTGAACTGGCCAGATGTGGTCATTGCTGGAGTTGTCACTGGATTACAGGTGCTGCATTACATACCATACATATGGTGGTGCAGAAATGTGTGCTGGCTCCTTCTGAATGCCAATGGCATGTGGGTGTCACTGCTCTGATTAGTGGGCATTAGTGGACTTCAGAGATTATGGACATGCTGTTATCATTTTAATATTTTCTACTAACGTGATTCTTGGATTGAGTACATGTTAAATGCACAACTAGGCTTCTTCTAGAGCAGTGACAGAATATCTCTACATTCCCAATGTTTAAAGGAATTAACACTATTAGAGATTTCAATCTGGAAAAATAAAATTAGTCCTTCAGCAGAAGTGTGGTGTTGAAAGGAAATGTTGTGCACTTGGCATGATGGTCTAGTAATGAAACTAATTATTTCAGAAAAACAGCCCGTGAGAATAGACCTTATATAATTTTGATTCAGTCTCTACTATATTACTTCTTTTATTCATAAGATTCCCAAAGGAACTAACGTCAGGCAACATTCTGTTTCTTTTGAAAAACATAGCTCGCATTTAGACAACTCTTTCCGTAATTAATTCTCTTTCAGCACAATTTTAAAATGTAAGATTTTAAATAATTTTCTGTTTGAAAATCATGGACTGATGAATTTTTACCTTAATTTTTTGATGTATGCCCTTTTCCTTTTTAAGGGCCAAATATACCAATAAGAAAAGAAGTGCTGTTGATGCTACATTACCATATTGTAACCAATGGAGATAAGGAAGGTGTGGAAATCTTCAGCATCCATCATGCCAGTCTTCTTCTACAAAGAGTTATTTAAAAACAGAAGAAGAAGAAAAAAAGGGGGGGGAAGAGAGGGAAGAAACAGAAATGGGGAGAAAAGTCCAAGAAGAGATGAACTCATAGAAGATGTTATAAGCAATGGATATGCATTAAGAAGGAATGGAAGATAAAGCATTGCATGTAATGAACATTAAAATTAATTGAGAAAATAAGATTTGGACATTTTTCACAAAGATGAAATGGAAGTTTAAATGTAGACAAACAGAAAAAATAGTTATGGGGATATAAAAGAAATGAAAAATGAAAAAGTGAAGGCAAGACAGCAAGATTTTAGGGAATTAGGCAAATTGAAAGTTTAACATGAAAGTTTGAAAATGCATAAAAAGAAATAGCACAGTGGAGTTGTGGGAAAAACCAGAAAGTAATACATGGAAATATGTGCAACAAAATATAAGAGCATTGACAAGAGATGGATTAAAACAAAACCAAAAAAAGAGAGGAGAAAAAATGGTTATTTCCTCATTTTTTAATATCTGGAGATGTTCCCCACTAGCATTCAGTACCTGTGCATCGTTTCCAATATCGTAACCCAAGCTGATGAGGCAGGCTTTAAATTCTTCAGGGCCAAGAGTGCCGGAGTGGTCCTGGTTATGCAGTGTATCAGATAGCAGGACATGCATTGATGGTGATGTAAAACCAAGAAACAGAAAGGAGGTGTGGGGTGGAAAAAACAGAAGTGCACCATGCAGTGAATGAAGGAAGATACATGGAAGAAGAATAGCATGCAGAAAAAGACAGAGGGAGAGAGAATAAAAAGTGCACAGGTTAGACACCGTGTTACCATTTCATTGTGCCAATGCATTCAAAAAAATTATTATTATTCATAAAATGTGACCTGACTAGCCAAGTGTGCGCATAACCATTGCTAATAGCAAGCGTTGAAGGTGGCTCTGCCTCTCATATCACCCCTTATCATTGATTATTTAACTTTAAAATTGCCATGTTTACCCAGCAGCCAAGCACACAAAGACAATGAATTAAAAATCGTCCTCTCAAAATAAGAATAAAATCTTTTGAAGTAAATCAAAGGTCCTAAGAAGCTGTAGTAATATCAGAAAGGATATTTTTTTACAAGTAACTACATTTTAACCAGGTGCAGTAATTTTTAATCAAAAATCCTAAATCTGCATTAGAATTCTGTTTGATATTTTCAACGTTCATCTTCGATTTAGAAATACATACATATAGCTATTTAAAAAATGGTTCACATGGCATAGCACTGGATTTTCCTGTGAATGGATGCAGATTTTTCACCCTGTTGTCTGAACCAATGGTTCCTACTTGTTCATCTTAAAACAAATCAAATCAAATGAAGAAGCCAGAAAAAAATTCTACAGAAACAACCCAGAATTTATGGTTCATAGCAAATGCTAAACAAACTACAGATTGAGCAGTCTGTAGTATCTTAGCCACACACAATCACAGGAGAAGTCAATAGATACGGTAATGGTAGAGTGTTGATTTGTTGCATCACGTGAACCAGCACAGTATTAAAATGAAAATCAAGAAATCCCACAGAACATATAAACTCTATTGAATTGCAGCTAAGGCAAAGAATTAAACAGAGTCGAGTTTTAGTGCATACTGTTAGATCATGATCTGACTTCTGGTCTTGTAACTTATATGAGAAGCCAGACTAAGAGCCCCTTGTGGTCATAATGAATAAGGCATGTAACCTAGATCAGTTGGGGGGCAAGTTATAATATGAAAGTTGCGGTGGTCTTTTTGAGAAAAAGTTCTAAAAACCCTCCTGAGGTAAAAGCAAATGTGAAACAGAGGAGGTACAGCCAAGAAAGAAAGACACAACTGCTTGCCCATAGCAGAACCAATTTGCTCTGATTTTAGGGGTATATATGCTTTAAATGAAGAACTTTCTTTTCTGAGATTTGGCTTAAATCTCGCAAAAAGGCTTATAAACGGGGAACAATGCTGTTTAAGTGTAAAATATTGAAATACATGACCAAGTGCATTCCCTAAGGACAGTTTTACAACTAACATATATAAACCTAGCTATGGAATTACATATAAATAAATTGTTGATAAATAATAAAACAACTCTGTGATCATTAGCTACTAAGAACTAGACTCATCCAATGAATCTGGGCCTTTAAAGTTTCATCTGAGAAGAAATATTGAGCCAAAACTTGAGAATAAATGAACTATGTAGTTCAATTGTTTCTATTAACCTTTCCTCTGAAAGATGCTGGTTTTAAGGGTTTCACAAAGAATTTCAAAATAATATTTGGACTGACATTAGGATTTGGGATTTCAATTTTCATTCAGCCCAAGGAGACTCCCTCTGAGTGCTTACCAAGTATTGCTATTTTTTTCCTTCTTACCCTGTCAAAGTGATTGAAGGAGGCACGGAATTCATTCATCTGTTCCTGGCTAATTCCTTTGGCATCCCGAGTCAAAATCTGGTTCTCCACTTCATTGATAGTTCTAGCAATTGTTGTGAGAAGCTGCTCCCAACCCACTCTGATGTGCTGGAAGGGAAAAAAAAACCAAAGATATCTTATTTCCAGACATTTTAAGCTGAGGGGCAGTATTTGATGCCTAGTTCAAATGAAGTCCAGGAAATCTTGAAACAAATGTTCCTTAGGTAGTGATATTATGTGAAAACCCTGTAGGAGAAAACTGTGTTAGCAAAATATCAAGAGTTTGGTAGCACCTTTTCTGACTAACAAATTTTATAAAAAGGCATAAACTACTGTAAATTGCAGCAAACAAAAACATACGCCATGTAATAAAATTTGTTAATAGGAAAAGGTGCTACTTTATATGAAGACCCAGCTTCCTTCAGAAATCCATAATGCTAGGAAAATGGAAGAAAAGAGAAGAAGAGAACAACTGAGTTACAGTGAAGATGAGTGCATCACTGAGAGTACTGAAGGGCCCAGTTGAGAATAGACTTCCTGGAGAAGGTCTACATATGTGGCTAAGAATCAACACCAATGTCAATAATCTAAAAAAAGAAACACACCTTAGGGGTAAAGGTATTTATAAATTTTATGGCCAGGTTGTTATTCGTTCTATTAAATGTGAGCATGTAACTCTTTGCTTTATAGAACATGCCGATTTGGAATTGGGCCATACACAAACCAACCTTTTCATTAATTGCACATACACACACAAAACATCTTTTCATTGGCTCCATTTCTGTTTTCTATTTCTGTATATATAGATAAAGAGGATTAAATCTTTGCTCCCTGTGTCCTTTTTAGACAGGTTGATGCAACTGTATTTCAACATTCTGACAATCAAAAAAAAATCCTGTTTCTCTAAAGCAGATGACTGGTGCCTGAGACAGTCTTGGAAACAACAGCTGACATATTGTAATTACTGCCAGACACAGTGATGGCAAAGCCTTTTTTTAATTCTCTGAGGGCTTTTGCTTTACCCCTGGGATCTCCAACATGGTGGTCATGGAGACGAACAAGCCTAAAGACACCTCACTTGGGGCCTGCCAAGCTTTCTGTTCTACACTCGTTTTGAAATATTTCAAATATTACTTACTTTTAGACAAAATTAGAAAGGAAGCTGGCAGGCTCCAAACTAAACCACTAGATCATCCTTATATTCTATACAGGAAACTTAAATATTTTCAGAAAATAAAAAGGGTAAGCAAAGGCAGTTAATTGCTTTGTTTGAAAATGTGCCCACTTCACCTCCCCCCCCCCAAAATAATCTTGTGGTAAATTGGAGATTGAGTGAGCATCCTGCAAGGTTACAGAATGTAGAGGGAAACAAACTCCTCGATTTGGTAAAGGATGAAGTGACAAATGGGTGCTTTGTAATTGGCCACACTTACAATGATTGCTATTTTGTGAATGGATAAGACTTCCATGGTAACCATTTGTTTCCACAACCACACTATGCTCCGAAAAAAGTGCACCCTTGCTCTAAACTCTAGGATTCCTCTGCCTAAAATAATTTCTAAGTGCTGTGCACTGCGCTTTATTGTATGAGAACAGCAGCTGCCAACTGCACCACATTCCTATGTTTATCTTAAACTAAGCAGATCCAAGTAGAAACTCTGGACTTTCGAGGTCTCTCTAACATGCCTTTGCTTACAGTACAGCAAATATTGCATTGCATTTATTTAT
>NW_015386571.1:154779-230145 GCF_001527695.2 Protobothrops mucrosquamatus | reverse complement strand
AAAGGTGGCGGAACTCAAACCTGGCCACGCCCTCATCAAACCCTAGGACCGCCCCTTTAGAGAACAGGAATGCAAGTAAAATTTGGGAGGGGCTATTTCCGGTGTGGGAGGGGCTATTTCCGGTGCGGCCGGCCCGGAAAAAGGTGCCGGAACGCGGTTCCGCCGCGTTCCGGCTGAAAAAAAGCCCTGTTTATACATAATATCAGTGTCAACCAATGATATTGGCCTGCCATCCTTTGGCAAGGAATTCTTTTACACACAGTAGGAGTGTGTGATACATTCATTCTCTTCAAAGATCCTTTCCTTGCAAGCTTATACAATACTCCAGTTTTTACCTCCATAGTGTAGTTGGTGTGCTTATTATCAAAGATCAGAGCCTCCTGAATCAACTGGTGATCTCCTTCCAGCTGATCAATCTTTGGTTTATAGTTCACGATGCTCTTCTCGTACTGCCGCAGGTGATTCAGCTGGTCCTCCAGAGTCCCATGCATCTCTATGGAGATGCGGCCAATCTCCTGTAGTAGCCCAAAGGAAAGTAAGTAACAAGTTCCAACATGAAAGGCATTTGCTCCAACTGTTCCCTAAATGAACTAAAATGCTTTAACCACAGGCCTTGTGGTCTCAAAAGAATTCAATTGACTTGCAAGCTTTTTTTAGAGGAAAGGTAAACAGAACAGAACACTAGATCTTATGTCTTTTCTGGTGTGGATGGAGAATATCTACCTTGGGGCTTCCCCTACCACTGAAGGATGTTTTCATACTGATTTCACTACAGAAAATATAGTGCACTTCTTATCTCAGACATTAATCAATGAAACTGCTGTCTAACTTAACACAAGTTATATTGAACTGCATCTCCCATCCTCTCCAAGTAACAAACCTTTGGCTGCAAGATGAGAAAATGAAGTCCAATGCATCTGAAGGGCACCATATGGAGGAAACCTGTTTTAAATCCTTAATTCATAATTGGCAGTAACTTCTTTTCAGATAAAATGCAATAGAGGCAATAAAATTATTGCAAAATGCAATAAAAGGCAAAGCACACAAGACGGTTTGCAGTCAATGTAGAGATGCATCCAATTGCGAGCCATTATAAAGTTAATCAAAAGCTAATTAAAAAAGAACAAATCTGAAAAAAATATACTTAAAATACAAAAGCTCAATGTAGCCCAGAGGTAGTCAACCTTGGCTCTTTTATGACTCATGTACTTCAATTCCCAGAATTCCTGAGCCAGCTTAGCTGGCTTGGGAATTCTGGGAATTGAAGTCCACGAGTCATAAAAGAGCCAAGGTTGACTACCCCTGATGTAGCCCCAACACGTATCTTGTGTTCATTTCTCCACAATCCTTGGTCAAATTCCCCCAAACAGATTTCTGAAGAGATCATTCTGAATACCAATGTTCTGTGGACAAACAGATGTGGCTTCAATATTCTGTTGAAATTATTTTGGCTTGCCTAGTTCACAATGGTGATGGCATAATGAATTTATTGCTGATTATATGAAACCAATTGATCGTAAAGGCCCACTCACATGCTATTCCAATTCTATGAGAATGGTACAAATGAGAGTCGGATTCAGGTTTACAGATTTTCTTCTCAATTCTTGATCCCAAGTAAAACTCAAGAATAAATGGGACGCTTCTCATGTTTATCTGAAAAAAGCCTGTTTCTTCTATCTAAGCAAATGAAACATGGAGGGACTGTAGAAGGCAAAGGATCATTCTACACTCTGTGATGTGTGCCTATCTTATAGTGTCAGAATGAGCAGGGTCCAAATTTTTGGATTTTTTAAAAATATGCCACGATTTTATCCATAAGCAATATGAGCATTTTTGGCACTGGCCATTAAATACCTCTATATAACGATGTGCTTTTTGACTTCAGAGGAAGGGAAAGCACTAGATAGCTACTCACCAGAGGAATTTCTATACTAAAATTGCTTACGGTGCTGGGACAGTGCTCTTCTATAGATAAGCTGAAAGGAGTATTAGATTGCACACTATATCTAATCAAGTGCAGAGTCAGTAAGCTCCATCTCTATACAAAATGCAAAAATGGCATGTCTCATAATTTCATAGTTATTAAGCATCCCTCCTACTAATCTATGAGCTTTTACTGTAAGCAAACAAATATGAAATTAAGCATCAATATTTATGAAGCCTGAAAGTGTGCTGTCCTGCAAGCATTGTTCTCACCCCTACACTTTGTTGCCTCATCACATTTTGTGGTGTAGGCAAAGATCACCTTTATTTGCAAGAGGACAGGGGATGACAGCCAGGTGCTGGGTGACCCCTGTCTTCAGAAGAAGACTAGAGAAGCCAGGATGAGGATGAGGCAACAGTTGCCACCATGGGAAACCATCAGCACCAGAAGAATTGCTACAATATGGCATTTTCCATGCAATGATAATGTTCTGTTAAGTCAAGTCCCTTAAACATTTTTGTAAAATAGCTTTTCAAATAGACTTAACTCTGACATAAATTTGGCCGGAAGTAGAATATTTAACTTATTTTTAATAGAGGAGCTATCGCAAGGCTCAGCTTCTCATGTCACCATATTAACTGGAAGCCCCTCCTACAATACCTTCTTTCAGCACTTTTTATGGAGTAGCAGCTGAAGTTCAGCAGCTAAAAACCTCCCCCAGACCAATGGCGCCTTATGAAGTAAGAAGAAGGGCATTAATCCCCAAAAAGTGTAGTTGTTGTGCAGGGCCCAAAATGTCCCCAAATCAAGTATGGAAGCAGCTTAGGAGATCTTTCTTTCTTTTCTTGGAATATGTTTCAGTACAGTAAGTTCTTCAGCAGAAAAGCATCCAATTAAACATCCAGGTTTTACCTCCATCTTGGTTTGGATCCAGGGCCCAATGACATTGGCCTGAGCCCCAAATTGCTTGCGGAGTTTCTCGTTATGCTGTTGGCGTGCATGTTCTTCCATCAGGGCCTGATCTCTCCTGGGTACAAGTTGTCTCACCTTTAGCAAAAACATAAAAACTCAGAATCTTTTGTTCAATATTGTCAAACGTGAACAAATTCTGAAATAGGTGAAGCAATATTTGCTACATCGACTGAAAGTAAAACCATTATTACCATAAGGTCTTCAGTTTAACTGAACTCATACCCACAGATAATACAATCTCCACAGATGAGGCACACACTAAACACATTAGGAGATCGGCCAGTACAAATACCAAAGTTTCTATATAAATTCCAAATAAAACATTTTTAATCTGCAATAACGCTAATAGCTATAACTACCTTTCCACAATCTAGTGCCTATCAAAAATATTCAGACCACTTCTACTGAAATCTCCCAGTTTTTGGCCATGCTAGCTAAGAATTCTGGTATGTGCATTATTAATACCTGTAGGGCAACTGATAGAGAAAGGCTGGTTTAATCCATCGTGCCTCTCAGTAAATACCTATCCTTTGACAGGTCAAGAATAAGACATAATTCAGAATTAGCTTTTAAAATCAACACCAAAGATTTCTTTCCTATAAAACAAGAGATGTGCAACGGAAAAGTTGCACAAAATATTGAGCACCTGAAGAGAATTTACACGGAAGTTGCAGATCTAATATATACTTATGCAGTATAAAATCCCACTGAACTCAGGAAGATTTACTCCACAAAAAAGATGCAAGGGATGAACCACTAAAAAGATGCCGGAATGCCCAGAGAGACAAACAGCTTAATCTTGAAAGCAACTCACATGGTCCCATTTGCCATTGATTTCCTGTGGGCTGATAGTGGTGTAGGGATTGTTTCCTGCCATGTTGACATGGTAGGTCTGGACAATTTTTGACACTTCATTGTGGATGCCTAGGATAGCTTGTCGCTCTTTGTCAGCATCTGGCAAGGTAGCTTTAAACTGTTCATGGGCTGTGGTCAGTCCCTGACAAAACAAAATTACATAATCATGAGAAATGACACACTTTCTTAAATATAACATTATAAACCCTTGCACAGCACAGAAAAATCTCTGTATAACAGATCTACAGAGAAGTACATGGCATCATTCTTTTCCAGAGATTAGAATTTTTAAAAACAATCTGGAAAGAGAAAATTTAATTGATGCAAATACAATTTTCTATAGTGTGGCTGCTTAACGATATGCCAGGAACATTATAAGACAAGTTTGCTAAACACATACCTTCTATTTAATAACCTTGGAGGCTGAAGTTTTATATCATTTAAGGGATAAATTTAAGATTACAGCTAATTCTTTCTGATGCAGGAATAGGACATAAAAGCATACCTCTGCATTTTTGACTAAGGCCACCTTTTCGCATATTCATTCAACGAAAATCCATGACACACTATAGCCAAACTTGCATTTTGATTCTAGCAAGTCCAGGGACATCCAAAATAGTCATGTCCCATGGCTTACCAACTATTGACAGTTTTAGATATCCAGACTAATGTTTTCAAATGAAATAGCTCATCTCTCCTTTGAGCATTAGATCGGGGTTTAAGAATTTTACTTGTATGCATTAAAACAGAGTTCCCCAACTTTTCTGGCTTGGTGGCCCAGAAGGGAGCCACAGGGAAGTGTGCGCGTGCACAGCTGCATGCGCATGCGCAAATGGGTGCGTGCACAATGGTGGGGCTAGCGTGCGTGCACCCTTGGCACATGCATTGGTGCCCACGTGCATATGGGCCACAGGTTCATGGCATGCATGCTGGCATCTGTGCGCATGCGCAAATGGGCTGCTGGTGTCTACATGACGCTGGCGGCGGTAATAGCATCCCCACACATGCGCAAATGGGGCCGCTAGTGCCTGTGCAGAGGTACTACTGCAAGTGGGGTGGGGCTCGCCAGCTATTTCCAGAGCCCGGTGGCCAACAGGCTGCGGCCCAGTACCGGGCTCTGGGCCATAGGTTGGGGACCCTTGCATTAAAAGGAAAACATATTTGGCACATACACATTATGACTTGATCTTAATAGCTACTCTTCTGACATGATACTCTTAACATTGACCTATGGAAAAGAAGAATGGTTATCCTGTATAACTGTCTCTCTAGTTTTACTGAATCATGACATCTTACTTTAGTGGGGTATCATCAGAAAAACTGATTTAGACTGATTGTCCACCCCTAAAAATATCAGAAAATAGATCTGGGGCATGGCAAGGGACTGGGAAACTCTTTTTCCTTCATATTCTGCATTTGCTCCCAGTTGTATATTTGGTATGGACTGGTACAGATTGGTATGGACACCAATACTTATTCATTTAGGGATAGCTGCTGTCACTTGCCTGTGTCTGTGGGAGAAGAGAAGCTATTTCTTGTTGGCAGACAGTGTTAGAATCAGCTAATATAATGAACCTACCATAATCAGAGACTGAAAAGGTGGTATTTCAAACATACATACCTGAATCTCCTCAATTGCATGGACAATAAAGGTGTCCTGAAGGTCCTCCATAGCCCCCTCCATCCAATTATTGAAAGGTGCAGCTCGTTTGGCATACTCTAGATACAGCTGATCAATCGTCTCCAGCAGTTTTTCTGTTCTCTGTAATGGGTCCACAGAAAAATAATGCATAAGATAAAAATGTAAGTATTGTATTATTTTGAACTATGAACAACCTATATGGTGAGGTGCAAAATGTTCTGACCTTACCTGAAGTGGTCCAACCCTGCTCTATCCATCTCAGAATTATTCCAATTTTGAACAATCCTGATAAGGATGGAACATTTTACAACACACCCCTAATAACTATATCATTGGGATATTTTTCTTGCTTATCTTTTTTCCTTTGTTCTAAAGAAGGATATTTTCAAAATTATGTTCCTCTCTTACTCAGTCCACAAACCAGCTAGACGAGATACATTAAATTCGAATTTATGTAAAGAAGGATAAAAATGGGGTTATACACAGCAAACTACTTCATAGATTCTTAAGTTGTGTGTGTGTGTGTATGCGTGTTTGTATGTGCATAATAAATTAGTTCTGCAAATAGTGTCAAATGTCTGATAGCTTTTAAAATCTGATCTCAGGAATGTACACATTCTTCATTCCTTCCTTCTAAATTTCTCTATCACCATTTAACAGAAATTATCACAACCTGAACAAAAAGAGGACACACAAAATAATTATAAAAGTCTCCATGAAATAAACACAATCAATAAATAATGAAATAGCTAAGGGCCAAATAAAGATCATGGAAAATAGAAACTGTACTTGCTTGACACATAATAATAATAATAATAATAATAATAATAATAATAATAATAATAATAATAATAATAATAATAATAAAAAAGTTGGAAGGGACCTTGGAGGTCATCTTAAATGACATGGAATCTCCTGACTTGAGATTATAAATATAATATAAATATAAATATGAGAAAATGAAATCAAATAAATTAGAATTAGATATCCCCATCTAATTTGAGCTCAGGTCAAAGCAAACTTTTAATCTCCTCTTGGCAGTTGTCTTTGTTAACCTGATGCCCTTCAGATAATTATTATTATTTCCATGCTGGTTGGGAATGCTGGGAGTAAAAGTACTAAGTTGAGTAGGGCTGATTTATGGGCTTGGATCTACTTATTTTAGCTTGCAGACAAAATTAAGTCTAGCAGGGAACCTTACAGTGTCATAAATATTATATATATGATTTATATATATATATATATATTATGATTCATATATATTATGAATCCAATTAAACATCTTCCAATCTTACATGCGTAGAACTTTGATTTCTGAAATGTCTTTTAAAAGAACCACTTTTAAACTACCTTCCACATTTGGGGAATCATGGCTTGAGATTCTCCGGAGTTACTGCAATACCATTTTCTCTATCTTCACCATTGGTTAGGTTCGCTAGGGCTGCTGAAAATGATATTCACAGCTCAGCAATATCAGGGGAGCCCAAGTACCAAACCTTGGATAGTTTCCCCTAGCAACAGATAATTGATTATTAAGTCAATTATTATTAAGTCAATTTTTACTTGCATGCTCCCAAAGTTTAAGAGAGGAACACTCAGAAAAACTAGGAAAAATACATTGCAGACCTAGAATGCGTAAACATATTTTACCTCCAATGCTTCTCTTCGTTTTTGGGTTAGAGCTCCAAGATTATCCCACTGGTCACATATTTTCTGGCATCTGGCATTGACATTTGGTGAATCATAATAATCCAGCTCACTAACAAAAATAAGAATTTAAAATAAGAGAGAAAAGAAAAACCTTTCATCCAACCCATTGGTAGAAGATTAATACAAAATATTTTATGAAACAATGTAAATAATTGATGACACACAAAGGTCAAAAAATAGATATGCTGGAGAAAACAAAGTCCATCTAACCCAAGATCCTGCTATCCATTCTCACCAGCTTTGTCCAGAATACTTTTACGCATAAAGATTTCTTCTGACATATTTTCATAGTTTTTATCCCCCATAATTTTGTAGCAGCAAATCACATTATTTTTTTCTATCTGCCTTGAATTTCTTAGTCATCGGTTGTATGAAAATCCAAGTACTAGTGAGATCTATGTAGTCACCAGCCTTGTCTACATCCAATTAAGTTTTAATTCTATTGTACCTGAACTTAAATTATCTCTTGCCCACTGAGAGGATACCTCTACTGCCTTAGCTGAGCTCAAAAAGCTAAGATGAGCCATACCTGCTTAATATATCCTTAGGATGTAAGGCAGACTGGAAACAACATAAATGTTTGCAAAATCATAAAAAATGGAGTTCAGGTCAAAGCAAATTATTAACCTCCTCTTGATAGTTGTCTTTGTTAACCTGATGCCCAAGAGATAATTACTATTATTTCCACGCTGGTTGGGAATGCTGGGAATGACAGTACTAGATTGAGGAGGGCTGATTTATGGGCTTGGGTATCCTTATTTCAGCTTGCAGACAAAATTAAGTCTCACAAATGAATGATGAAATATGTAATCTACGCACATCAGCCATGTATCTCCCATGGTTTGTTAGTGCATAGTTCCCTCTCTCGTCCCAACAGTTCTTTTTTTGGTGCTCAGGTGTGTGCTTCTCTAAACGTCTGATTTAAAAAGGAGCAGAATTGAATTTGAGAAGAAGAGCATCAACCAGCAAAAAGTAAACAGCGTGCATATGGAAGTCATACTTAAGTTCTTGTGCAATAGCAGCAATCTGTTCTACACGGTCCTGGTGAGCAGCAAGATCACTTTCAAATGCCTCGTGTTTCTTTAGCAGAGCCTTGATCTCCGAGAGGGTGGCAGTTTCATAATCCTTCTGTTGCAACATGGCTTCTTTGCCTATCAAGAGGTGGACAACAAAGATGAATGAATAAAGGGCCTAAAAGTGATCATTTTATATAAGACGTATCTTCTAATAGAAGTTCCTTTATAGCAGCTAATCATATTAGTAAGAAATAAAGTTTGTTCTGTGAAATACTGACTCAAAGCCACCATATTTATTTTGTTATGTCTGATCCCCTTTAAGTTCAATCATTTTTCGGCCCTCCCATTTTCTGGAACTGACATAAGCTATCCTATTGGAGGTTATCTTCCTTCCATTTATTCCAGGGGTGGGACTGGAATGCTAAAAATCTTTCAATGTTGCTGAGTGTGGGAGAGGAAAGCCAATTTTCCAGTTTCACCACGACAGCCCAAAAAAGAGACATAAAAGGAAATACACTTGAGAAAGGTAAGCATAAAGTGTGATATATGACACTTGTACAACTGACGGTCCCTGCACATCTTCCCTCTACTTTGCCATGCCTGATAAGGTGGATGCCCTGTCCCTGCGAAAGAAAATTGACCTTCATGGTATGATTTAATGTACTATTTTCATATAGCAAAGTCAAGATGTCTTATTAATGGGACATATCTGGAGGCAGGGTATTATATCCAAAGCACCCCAAGCACCTCATTTACAGCCACAACTTCCACCAAAGGAAACTTTGACTGAAATGTAAGAACTGACTTAAAGAAGTAAGAGGAAGATCATGTGGAAGTCTTATAGGTGTAATCCAGTAAGAGTTTCAAAGATCACCAAGGTAAGTGTTAATTTGATGCAAGTTTTGAACCACCTGGAGACCAGGGTCAATAAAGCTTTGCAGACCAAGTGTCCTACAGCAGCAAAAAAGCAAAGGCAATTAGCACATTTCCAATGTGCTTGGTTGCAAACCAATTAGCATGTATCACTAAAACCGACTGAGCTATAAATTAGGCAAAGAATAATCCATGGAGAGTTTCTTCCCTGTTACTTGCAGCTAGGTTTTAAATATGGACAAGGGGAGATCTACTGTACTCTGATAATCTAGAGTGGAAGATATCCACAGTATCCATTTCAGGAATAATAAGACAAAGTTCCATTTGTGGGGTATGGGGCCCGGAGAATTAATGCCTCCCTGAACATTTGTGCTAATCTTGCTACTTGACCCTTTTTAGTTGGGAGGCTTAGTTTCTCCCAAGCTCAAGCTCTAACTCTTTGCTATTTGAAACCGAAGCTGGTCCTGTCATTCTCCTCACATATAATTGCAATAATGAGAGCATTAGAAATTAGTCGGAGTTGCAGAAAGTCTGTGGTAGATCTTTGGTGCCAATTAAAAACATTTGTGGCCTTTTCTCTCTGGCTGGAAAACATGAAATGAAGCTTTCCAGCCTGTCATTGGTTGAAGTTGACCAAAGATGCACTGGTGGTCAACCAAACATAAAAAAAAAATTGCTTGAACACCCTGAGATCAAGACTTCATTCACCAGGTTCTTTGCAACTGAGCCGGTATGCAGATATGTCATGGATTCCTTATTCATGCTCTGCCATAAGCCATGGTATATTTTCTTCAGTCAGGATAGAGCTCAATTGCTTCCTTCATTAGCTAAATTAAACTGCTGATTCCCCATTGCCTGATATGGAATTTGTTGAAGGTATTGTATGCAGCTCCAGAAAGCTTATTTTGGTCTTTGCTGTTGCTTTTGCTAGAGTCCCCAGGCTACTAAGCATGGTCATCAGCCTGACATCTGTGAGAGTTGGACCTGGTGAGAAGGTTGTAAAGATCCTCCTGTAAGATAGAATAGGATAAAGCTGGAAGGGACCTTGGAGGTCTTCTAGTCCAGCCCTCTGTTCAAGCAGAAGAATCTATTTCATCTCAGACAAGTGACTGTCTGGTCTCTTCTTAAAAACCTCTAGTATGGAGTGCCCACGATTTCTGAAGGCAAGCTGTTCTACTGATTGATTGTCCTCACTGTTAGGAAGTTTCTCCTTAATTCCAGGTTGCTTCTCTCTTTGATCAGTTTCCAGCCATTGTTTCTCGTCCTGCTCTCTGGTGCTTTGGAGAATAATTTGACCCCCTCTTCTTTGTGACAGCCCCTCAAATACTGGAATACTGCTATTATGACATCCCATTTCTTTTCTTTAGACTAGCGAAACCCAAGTCCTGCAGCCGTTCTTCATATGTTTTACTCTCCAGGCCTTTGATCATCTTAGCTGCTCTTCTCTGAACTTTTTCCAAAGTCTCAACATCTTTTTTGTTGTATGGTGACCAAAATTGGTTGCAGTATTCCAGGTGTGGTCTTACTAGGGTTTTATAAAGCGGTAATAATACTTCGTGTAATCTTGATTCTATGCCTCTGTTTATACAACCCAGGATTGTATTAGCTTTTTGGGCTGCTGCTGCACACTGCTGGCTCATAGTCAAGTGATCGTTCACTAGGACTCCAAGGTCTCTCTCACAGTTGCTGTTTTTGAGCTAGGTCTCACCCAATCTGTATTTGTACCTTTGGTTTTTCCTGCCTAAATGTAAGACTTTGCTTTTCTCCACATTGAAACTCATTTTGTTGGATAGAGCCCATTGTTCAAGTTTGTCAAAATCTTTTTGGATCCTGAGCTTTTCTTCTGGGGTGTTGGCTATTCCTGCCAGTTTAGTGTCATCTGCAAATTTGATTAGTTCCCCTTCAATTCCCTCATCTAAGTCATTGATGAAGATACTGAAGAGTATTGAGGCTAACTGTGGTACCCCACTGCTTACTTCTCTCCATGTGGATGTAGTACCATTGAGGACTACTTGTTGAGTACAGCTTGTCAGTTAGCTACAAATCCATCTGGTGGTGATGTCTATTATTCCACCTTTTTCTAGCTTATCAAGCAGTAGATTGTGGTCTACTTTGTCAAATGCCTTACTGAAATCTAAGTATACTATGTCCACAGCATTTTGCTGGTCTACTAATTTAGTCACTTTATCAAAGAATGAAATAAGATTGGTTTGGCATGTTTTTAACAAACCTGTGCTGGCTACCAGTTATAACTTTGTTTGCTTCTAGTTGTTTGCAGATCTGTTTGATTATCTTTTCCAGGATCTTCCCAGGTATTGAAGTTAGACTGATTGGTCTGTAGTTTCCTGGGTGTGTTTTTTTTTCCTTTCTTGAAGATGGCAACCACATTAGCCCTTTTCCACTCCTCGGGTACTTCCCTGGTGTTCCAGGATTTATGAAAGATATGGTGCAATGGTTCTGAGATAACATCTGCCAGCTCCTTCAGAACTCTGGGATGTAATCTGTTGGGTCCAGGTGATTTATATTCGTCAAGGTTGGATAGATATTCTCTTATTATTTTCTTGCTTATTTTAATTTTTGTTTCTAGTTTGTCTTTTGCAGTAGGGTGTTTTTTTGGCATTTTGAGTTATAATTTCTTTTTGTGTGAAGACTGATGCAAAGAATGAGTTAAGCAGCTCTGTTTTCTCCCTATTGCCTGTTACTTCCTTGCCATCTTCTCTCTTTAGTGGACCTACAGTTTCCTTGACTTTTTTCTTGTTATTAATATGTTGAAAGAAACTTTTTTTTATTATCCTTGATTTCTGTTGCAAGTCTTTGTTCATTCTGAGCCTTTGCTTTCCTGACTTCATCTTTGCATGTTCTGGCTGTCTGCTGATAATCAGCCTTAGTTATGTGTCCCTCTTTCCATTTTTTGTACTTGTTCTTTTTGTCTTTCAGCCACCACTTGAGGGAGCTCTTCAACTTCACTGAGTGTAAAGGAATTTCAGGTTGGGGAATGTATAAGAGTGTATTAAGGGGAGAAAGAAGAAGTGAACGGTTGAAGGAGGACTTAGAAAAGATATTACCTTGTCCAGAGACACAGGAAAGCATAAGAAAGAAATTCAAAAGAACTCCAGCCTTGATTTTGTTTGGTATAAGACTAGATGGAAAGAATCCTGGACAAGGTTTCAAGACTCTGTTAATAAATCCTGTAACAATAAAGTAGCATTTCTGGAATTCCTGTTTCTTGGCTTAGCCTGCCTCAAAAAGGCTGATTCTGGGGTTATTATATCCTTAAGTTCTGGAAGAGGAGGGGAATCCATTGAGGGTTGTCCATGGGAATGAATCTATGGAGCTACCATCTGGTGCTGCAGGCTGACGAGAGGCCTGCTCTTGACAACTGGCTAGAAAGTCACAAGTTGTCCCTTCTTATTGTTCCACACCCTCCCCCCCTCCCCCGTGGGATGGGTGATGACTAGGGTAGCCTAAATTCGTTGCGGCATGGCCCAATTAATGATTACATAGCTTGTCCTGTGGGGAATATCTGTTGTTTAAAAATTGTAGCATCTCCAGGAGGCAAATTTCTTGATGGAGCTATCTGATCAAATCAGGCGCTTCCCTGCCCTTAGTGGTGGATTGAATGTGTGTTTTGCAGGCTCTCTGGAGCAATGATAAGCCAGTGAAGGCTGAAAATAACACTTGGCTCAAGGAGGGTGACTCAGTTAAGGGGGTCCTGGTCGCCTCCCCCTTCCCACACCGAGCAAGATTAAAACATTTTAGCCCCGCCTCTGGGAGCCAGTAGGAAGAGGATACCCACTATAGGATGTCCTGACTTGATCTGGGAAGATAAATATTGGACAACTTTGTCACTGTTGAATGTATATTAAGCACAGAGAATGTCTTCTTCTCAAAAATTCTTTGACTAAATGAACAACTGAAATTATAGGATAATGAACTGACACAGGTCCTGAAAAGCAGATGTACAGAACTCAAATAATGGGCTTTTTTTGGATGGAGTGGGGAGGTTGTTTAAGAACTGGGATCTGGAGACACCCTAAAAGTTCTATTAGTAGAAAGCTTTTCCCTGTTCTTCTATTGAAGTATATATATATAATATATTAATATACTGACATTTATGTAGATAAATAATTGTATTCTATCCTTCTAATGCATATGCATCAGTCCTGCAAGTTAAAGCAGTCTCAAAGTTTTGTTCCTACTAACTTGATGGTTTTTATCATTCCCCATTTCCATCTTGTCTAGACTACACAAATCTCTAATAATAATAAGATACTTTTAGATGTTGTGTTACCGTCTGTCCAGGATTCATGAATGGAAGCTTTTTGCCGGAACTTCTGTGCCAGATGTTCCAGTCGTTCTAATCGTCGAATGTCATTCAACATCCACTCTTCATAGCCTTTCTCAGCCTGCTCCAGGCCACCCCAGGCATTATTTATATCCTGTAGTAACCAGAGCAGAAGTATAACACTATCAAGAAAAGGCAGACGGATTCAGAATAATTGAAACATTTCTCAACACCATGAGAATTAAGTTCGGGGAGCCTCTACAATCGCACTATGAATGGGTGGCAACAACTGGCAGATAGATCGGCAGGCAAATAATGAAGCTCTGGCAAGGAGATCTGAGACAATACAAGGTTGGGGCTAAAGGCAGTTAACTACTGTAATCAGAAAGGACTGGGCCAGATAACAGATTATTTGGAGAGATTCCCTAGCAAATGTTTTAAGTTGCTAAGGCCTGAAATTCTCCTGCAGAGGGATGTATTTTCATTTCTCTCCTGAGACTGATATGATGGTGAGGAATTTGCTCAGAGATTTTGATAATATAATCCCCTCCAGTGATTCTTAGAGTTTCCTCTTTATCTAAGTTTATCTAAAAAGAGGTCACTTCCTGTCATCATCTAGAGGAGGGGTTCCAACCTTGGCAACTTTAAGACTTGTGGATGCTGGCTGGGGAATTCTGGGAGTTGAAATCCATAGATCTTAAAAATTTCCTAGGTTGCATGCCCCAGATCTAGGAAGATGCCATCTGCCTTCTCTAATACATAGCTCTTCGGTGCTATGAGATTTCTGTTCTAAAACAGCCACCATGGTATAACATGGTATTGGACTAAGAGATTCAGATTCAAGTCCCCTATTGACCATGGAAGGTCATTCTATTGCTCAAGCTAATTCATGGGAAGCTGGGTGTGTGTGTATTTTCTAAATAGCTAGAAAGGGAAATCTGTTAGAATAGTGCCACTTGGCAATTTATAATCTGTGGCTATTATAAATTGTAATAAGGCCCATAGCAACCAATATACATTGAGTTCTAGGAAACTTGAGTTCCTCTGGCCCATGAAAGCAGCAGTAACAGTAGGAAACCCACTTTGCCAAGTTATTGTGTACGAACTCATTAATCTAACACACTCACTGAAACCATTTTCCCTTCCGAAGGCATGAAGGCTGGCCTGTTGCTAAGCCTCAGCTTGGTTTGCAACGTGTTGAAGTTGATTTCCAGCTGGCACTTCTCTTGGACTTTGGGAGGCTTGTGAAGGCGGCGGTAATCTCGGAAATCTTCCAGTTTCTGCTGCATGGCTTGCATGGTGTTCTCCGGCGTTCGATTCTCCAACCATGGTATGGTGCGTCGGATCCATTCCAAAAGCTGAAAATGCCAACAAGGGAAAAGTCAGAATTGCTGGAAACTAAAATCATAGCTAGTACTAAATTTGGCTGAGACTTTGATTTCTGTTGGGAAATTTTGTGTTTTCTTCCATAGCAGGTAGCAGCACCCGGCCAAGCTTGGCTGGCTCCCCCAAATTAAGTTGAGTGAACCTGACTAGTTATTTGGATGGAAGGTTATTTGGAAATGTCAAGACTCTGGCTAGATTGGGAAGTCTTAAAAATATTCTGGAAGAAGGCCGCAACAAACCTCTTCTTTATCACTGCCAGGCAAATCACATGGAGAGACATTAAATTCAGCCTGAGGGAGCCTTTTTCCCTTTTGTCTTTACAGCCACATGACATATTTGTTCATTCATCTCTGAGACTGGTTTTGGGAGGCAGGCTTAGTATTAGGTAGGGACCTATCTGAAGAGAGGACTGGTATATTTACAGCACGAGGGGAGAGGCAGCAGTTCTTCAGGTCATGTGGAACTATCTTGATTAAAGATAACTACTGAAACATTTAGAAGACCAAAGATTATTTGAGTGTAATGGTATGTGAGAATGACCTTGGCAGACAAGGCAAAGAAATGCAGCCAAGGGAATGGTCAAAGACAGCCTGAAGCAATGTGGGTGAGGCAAGAGGTTCAGAAGAGACCCTCGCTAGTTTCTCGGGCTATAAACAGGGTGGGAATTCTGTTAATGTAATCCTACAATAAAGTAGAAATAGCTCATCTGCCCATTTTTTTTTCTGTCTATCTACTTTACCTCACAAAGCTGACTCTGGGTCATAATGTGCATCTCTTTATCTTACAGATCGAATCTGAATGATCTGTTATTATATTTATCAATTAATAGCTGGCTACTTAACCTTGGTTCTATGCATACTGTTTTTAAATTACTAGAGAACTCAGATATTTTAGTAGTATGAACTGCTGATATCAGTACTCATTATAGATTTAAAATCCACTTGGATAAAATACTGAGAAATTTTCTATGAAGCCACAGTTCCAGGAACCATCCCAAGAGCCATGGCAGTAGCATACCCCCAGTGCAATTGTTCATGAAGATTTTGATTGTTATATTCTATACCAGGGGTGTCAAACTCAATTTCACTGAGGGCTGCATCAGCATTGCGGTTGCCCGGGGGGGGTGGCGGGTGGGGGTGGCCAGAGTGGGTGCAGCCTAATGGGTGGGCATGGATGGAGTGGGTGTGGCCTACTGGATGGGCGTGACCAGTTCTACATCATTCGCATCAAGGGTGCCTATGGGGGCCTGGGCAGGAGTGGGACAGATCTGAGGGTCTCTGGCAGAAGAGGGTGGGACCGGGGCAAGTGCCAAGGCATGGTCCATCAGGGCAAGTGCCAAGATGGCCACCACAAAATTGTACATTGGCTCCCGGCCGGCCTGGGCCAGGGCCAAGGCAGCAGGGGCCGTTCCCTCATTGTTTCCAGGATGGCTTCGTGGGCCACATGAAACCACTTTGGGGGCCGCATCCGGCCCCCAGGTCTTGTGTTTGACATGTCTGTTCTATACTGACTTCCCTGGGACAGGAGCTCTCCAGCTGTCTCTACCTGTCCCATCTGGACCATAAAGAGAAGCATGCTTCAGATCCCAACTATGTGTTGGCTGATAGGGCTCAGAGGAGAGCTTTTTCTTTCATGGGGTCTGCACTCTAGAATATCATCCCTTTGGAGACTAGTTTGGTCCTGCTGCTGTGGCCCTGCTCAAAGACCTTGAAGACTTGGCTCTGTTGTGAAGCCTGGGACCCTGGAGGTGAAGAGCCCATCTTCTAATTATGTTGAATGTTGGACTAGTGTTTTTATGATTTTTCCTGGTTGTTGAATGTTTTATGTTTACTCTATATGTGTTTAGCTTTTTAAAATATTGTTCGCTGCCCAGAGTTGGAATAGGAGGCCATATAAATCTACTAAATAATAAAAATAGCATGCTGTAAATAACAATGCTGTTCTGTTTCTTCCTTCCTCGCACATTTGCTGCTCCACTCCAGTAAATTAAACTGGGACTCTCCTGGCTATACCAAAGAAATTGAAAGCAAGGCTACCTACATCACTGGCCAATTTCTCATAGTCTTCCATTAGCTGTTCATTCTCTTGATTCACAGCCAGCACTTTGCAGATACGATTGGCTGCTGTTTCAGCCTGTTAACAAGAGAGAAAGAGAACAAGAGAAAAAAAACCGCTATCATTAGCAAAGATGTTCCATGTTTCTTCCTATTACAGTATAAGAGAAAGTCCAACCCATTTCTAAGAGAATGTTATTTGTCCCATTTTTTTTTTAATATTCCAAAAACTCATTAGCACCACTGCATCTGGGAGATTAGGACAAGAGGCACATTTTGGGAATTTCAATTTGAATGTGAACTTGTCCAACCTGAAATAGTGGTGTTTTTTCCCCATTCTTTAAAACCAAATAATCGAAGGTAAAAGGGCCTGAAGTAACCAATGGAAGGAAGAGGAAGAAAAGCAATAAGCCCTGAATTCAGACCCCAGTTAAAAACAATTGTTATGAGGATAGGCATTTGGCACAAACCATATAATGATGCCACGTGAGTCATAAGGTCATCAGGCAAATTATGCAAATGATGCTCTCATAACATGTGACATCACTTGTCCTTTTGTACATCCAGCAAAATGCCGATGATCAAGAGCTATCTATGCTGCAATATTATTTCAACTCAATTATTTCCAAAATTTCATTTGACAATAATTTTATTTTAAAAACAAGAGCAACCGTTTTGTAACTTTCTGTCTTGTCATTCTTGTGGGTTTTACTGGTTGCTAACCATGTTTCAACTTCTGTATCCTATCACAATGGCCAAAATAAATGACAAAGTCCAAGTTTTGTTCCAAAGTGTTCCAAAACGTCTTTAGATTATTATACTGGGCCACCAATGGCAGAGAACTAAGTTTTTGCTTTAAAAATTTTTTAGCGAAGAGGCAAAGAAAATAATAATAAATAATAGTGCTCAAAATGAACAAATATCTATTTTAAAATAAATAGCTATATCACCCCAAATTAAAGAGGTAGCATCCATACCATACTCTGTATAAAGTATAGTCAGTTATTTTAAATCTCCTCTGATCCTGACAACCAGGTTGGTGCAAAGTATTTGATATCAGAAAAGATCAACAAAACAGCAAAATTGTCTTGCTTTTTCTCTAGGAAGTGGTGTGCCCTGGATTTAAAAGAGCCCTAATAAAAATGTTACCCTGCAGTCTTTATTCATTAGATTAAATGCTTTAATATCATTGCTTTATTATTTTGCATATGTGATCTGCATCTTCTAATTAAAGTGCAGTACAGTACTGTTCTCTGAACACTGAAACTTTTATGATTTTAAGCTTTTAAGCTTTTAAATCAGTCAATAATAATAATAATAATTGTCAATTGTAAAAGGCCATACTACTTTGATCTTCACATATACAACACTGATGCATTGTGACATCCTAGGTTCTTGGGAAGAACCCAATGCCTATGAAGGCAAACACCAGCTAAAGAATTGGCAGCTGTGACTTCACATTGTTGTGAACAGATTATTATTGTTGTTGTTGTTATTATTAAGTTTTAGTTATGTCACATAACATACAGTAATTAAATTCTCAACTGTTTACAGAACACTGTGCTTTGGCTCATGCAAATACCTTTAACCATTTTAATTAAGCAGGAGGTTAAAATTCCAGCTGTAAGTAGCTTATATTCTTGAGGCACTGGTTCAGGAAGATAGAAATTAGCTTTCTGTGTTACAAAATTCACTTCTTCACATTAACTGCTCATAAATTATATTGTGTTGTATATGTATAATACAGAGTGAAAAATACTGATCTATGGACTTTATGGGAACTGGTTGTTTTCTCTATTAAGGATCCAATTATTTTGAATGCGTTTCTTCAACTGTATTTTTTTACTGTATTTTGGTGGTAAAAAGTTTTCTTCCAAGCTATGTTTGTCCTAAAATTTCACTCATCAGAATGCACCATTTTTCTGGGTCATTGTCCAGTTTTTAAAAAAGGGTATTTTAATTAATGAGCTAAGCATGGGAATTGCTTGGACAAAAACTCATCCACAGAATTTCTCTGAAAGATGCCAGATTGCAGTGCCTCTGAGAGCTGCAGATTTTACAAGTTTTGCTCACCTCTTTGCTTCATTATCACATTAAGAAAATACAGAATAAACATGGTTACTGCACAATGCACTTTGCTCCTAAATTAATCCATAAGTGAAAGTCAATGTTATTATATCCATCTGTTCAGGAAACGTAAAAAATACTAAAGCTGAATTAAAAGGCTTTACTTCCAGAAATCCACAAAGTAAAGTATTAAAAACATGGTATAAGTACCAATTTAGCAATTAAAAATGCTCATGCACTTTAGAGTTATGAAAGTTAGAAGCAGTTGGGGAGGAAAGGAAGCAAACTGACCATAGCAGGTGTATATTTCGAGAAACACTCAGATAACATCCCCCATCCCCATACACACATACAAATCAAATGAAAGAAAAGCAATCCTACATACACACACATATTGTGACAGGCAGGGGCCCTGTACCTGTGACTCAGTATAACAGAATGAAAGAAGCAGAAAGTTGATCATGTGACCTCCCCTTCAGAGCTGGTAGCAGTAATGAGAAATCTGAATGAGAAATGGAGTGACATCACAGTAAATCACCTAGTCAAGAATGAGGGTGGAGCCTGAAAAGATAGCCATGTGCTCCTAGGCCTGCACCAAAACGCTATACACTCACTGTGAATGGGCCAAGAAAAAGCTTCAGAGGAACCAAATCCTTGAAGCCAGCCTCCCCACCCCATTCCCCTCTAAAATGGTCATAGTTTGAGAGACCCTTAACCAAGCCAATGTGGTCTAGGACAGCTTGCCCTGGCCAACTCAACCCAGCCGTCTTGCCGCAGTCAACTCGCCAAGGATAACTCAAGAGAGGGACAAATGAATTGCAGTGGGCCTTGTCTTGCTTTACGTTTGAACCTTCTCAAGTCAGAAGTCCTCGAGGCTGGGCTGAGCCAGAACGTGGAGTTCCTTTTATCCTCCTCTTGAATTATCCTGTGTTGAATTGTCCCATGATGAGGGGGCCATGCGAGTCAGCTGGGGCGAGTCGACCGCAGCGAGTTATCCCATTCCAAAGCCAATGAAAGACCCAAGATGTCATGCACATCCTATAGCCAGGCCATTTCTGAGTCAGATTCATCCTGATTGTGCCTCTTGTGTACCTAGGGTTAACCAGTGGGCTAAGCCTTCAACTAAACCAAGGATCTTTGCATTATCTGAGATTCTGAAAGAAAGCAAACTTGAATCCTCTCTTCCAGTCCTAAGACACAAAAGGGAGAAGCTAGAGTGACTGTGTATTTCTTAATTTTACCACTTTCTTGCAGGTAGATGGGGATGTGAAACCTAAGGCTTTCCACCCCCATTCCCACTTTTACATCATTTACTTGGTCTGGGGCTTTTTGTGAAACAAAACAGGAAGCATGAGTTTGTCAGTAACCACAATTTTTGTGAAATGTTAAAACAAGGAACACAAGTCTTATCAACTACACAAAGGTGTAGGGAATTCTACCCAAAGTGACTGGTTTCTGATATAACTAAGTCAGCCAATAGTTCTGTCTTGACTGATAACCATTTCCAGGTAAGACAGTTACTTATGATTTGGGCCAGATTCATCATGTTATATGAACATGGTTAACTTGTTAGACTTTAACTCCCGCTGTCCCCATCCAACTCATGGTTTTGTCCAATTCCTCTCATGGCTATCAGATTGGGGGAGGCAGATATCAATCAATTATTTTTAATAAACTTTATACCAGTTATTTGTTCCGTGAAAAATACCTTTTAACTGAGAAAAGCTTTCTAACAAGATGCAGCAAAACGTAGGATCTAATCATTGGTGGATGGAAACGTTATTTTAACAGTTGTGTTCATCTATCACTTAAAGAAATGAAATATTGAATTGTTATTTAAAATGAGTAGTAAAAAGTATATATTTCTATTTATTTTCTGACAAGGGTTTCAGTTAACATATTGAAACCTGCTAAAAAACTTCTATCAAATTGCTACTTTCCAAAGAAATGAAACTGAATCTATCTCAAACAAAACTCTTTAATTGTAAATATGGTAAGTTTAAAAACCAACTCTGTATATGTTGATGTATACTCTGCCTTCCATTACATTTCAGAGTATTTACAGAAGAGGATTTTCCAACAGTCTCAAGCAGAACTAAGCAAAGTTTTCTGCACCATTCTAAGCATGTTGTATTTATAATCCATGTTGTCTCTTAAGCACTGGAACAGTTTTAGAAAAGTTGAAGATAAGTAAACTGGTAACACAGATGTTTGAAAATCTGAAGATTTATATCCCATTTTTCTCAAACTAATTTTTTTCATATTAAAAGGAGAATGAGTGAAATGTGTTCTTTTAAAACACACATATCTGCACAAATTAAGAAGATCTATCAGTAACATCCTTCTGCAAGGTATATTCTCTAAATAATCACTTTTTGCCCAGTTCTATCAATTCCAAGGTGACAATGAGGTACTACTAGAAACAACTCAATCAGAAACTAATGCAACTTATCAGCTACACATGAACTGGCTCTGTACTTTCAACTTAGTTTAATGCAAACTTCAAAACTATATAGGCTTGATAATTAATTTGGGGAAAAAATAAAAATGTGCACGCTAATTGTTATTATAAGAAGATTACATAATGGAAAGTTAGGGTGAAATTTCTAAGATTGCCTTGTATAGTGAGCAAGATTAAGCCTCACAACAACTGTCCTCAAGTGAGCACAAGGATCCAATGTGAAGCTATAAGTACACGGACCAAAAGCTGCTTTCCCCTTGGTAGCTTATACTCAGGTATGGATAAATGCATTAATGCCAATTCTGAATGACACACAGAAGCTGTTGTATTTCTACAAACTGCACACAATCGGTAGAAAGCAAATACAGGCTGTGCCCAAGTACAAAAAGTCAAGGGAAGAGCAGCTAGCTAGTATGGCATGGAAAAACAAAACAAAACAATGGCGAGATGTTTATAGAGGATTTAAAAAACAAAATAAAGCTGAAAGGATAAGAAAACACCACAAATGACACAAAGTAAAAATAATGCCAGGAACACCACTGAGTGGCAGAAGAAGACAAAGAGGTGGAAGCAAGGATAAGCAAGAAAAAGAAGGAGTATGCAGAAACTGGCGTAATTCAATCTAGCCTTAGGACTAGATATTAATATAGCTGTACCCCAACTAGTTGCCCTCCAAGCTTGTTGGAGTGTAAATGTAATTCTTCACTCCAATGTAGGGTTTCCAGCACATAAAAGATGAGTTCCAGGTTTGGGAAAGCAAAATAGGACAGGACTTAAAACTGCATTTAAATATTAAAGTGGCCTTAGAGTTTTCTCCTCACCCTGAAGAATATCTAATGTGGAGGAAAGCTCTGAGACTTTCAGAATGACTCCTGAGAAGTCTTTTGCTGAGGGTGGATCTGGAAAATTGGACACATTTCTCTTCTTTTTAAAAAAAGTTGTCTTGGGGGGATCCATATAGGCATGTTCTGATCACATTGATATTAAAACACTATCAACAGGAGAGAGGGATTTTGTTTTTTGTGATTACATATATTCTAAAGAGCAAGTTTATGTCTACAATTGTAAATAAGCTGGAATCTATAACTCTACTATTTGTATGTATAGCCAATAGCAATGGAATCCTCTTGCTTATTGAACAAAAAACAGAAATAAAACCTTTGAAACGGCTGGCTTTTTTTTCCACTACAGGAAACAAATCATAAACAATGGCATTCATTTACAGTTTTTTTTTCAATATAGATACCGAAACAATAACCTGGGAGGGCAAACTCAGAATGACGGCTCTGCTCATCCTTGCTCCTTTTAACATTTTTCTGCCAAAGTTTGTCTGTTCTCTATTCTGCCCCTCTCTCAGAAAAAACGAGTCATGATTCCTTCCATTTAAGGGATATTTCTAATTTATCCTCCACAAGAACCGGGATAAAGATTCAGTTTGAGATGAAACCATGTTGGAAGAGTTTAAAAAGGATCCCTCTGTACAGGTTTAATTGGGCATTTCACTCCACATTGAAGTCTGTGTGGTTGCACTTGCAAAACATCTAAAAAAAAGAACTGTGGCTGAGCTCTACTTGCATCAGGGTCTCAACTGTCTTGTGCAATGGTAGTTATAGCCACACTACTAAAACACCTGTAAACTGGCCTTTTTAAACACCCCCAACAGTTTCACTACTGTAAATAGTAGACTAGTGCTATATCAGTCTTGAAGAACGATCAGGTTTAAGAGGCTGCAAGGGATTCTAAACCCTGCAGGGAAAAGTGAGACTTAGAGGAAACTTCCCAGTTGGAGAAGACATGAACTTTGTAAAGTTTCCTTAATTTGGATTAGTGTGAATACAGCCTAGAAGCTGTAGGCAGGAAACTATGTCCAGGAAAAAGCAGAGATCTTCTATGTTGCAAGAAAGAAACAGAGGGCTCAGCAAAGTTAATGGTCTTTTTTTTAATCCCCAAGATACTAAGAATGATAATTTTAGAGCTCAAAATGACAGCGTTTATAATATTTTTCTCTAAATTTGATGGGCAGGAAATAGGAGGAGGAGGAGGGAGTGGTTAGGAGTAAAGGCTCACCTTCTGCGCACCTGAGAAGGCGTGGTAGTAACATGAAACATAGGTCATAATGGCCTTCTCATCCGGCCTTAGCGTGCCTATAATATCTGTGCAAAGAAGGAGAAGAGGTTGAAAGGATAAAGTAAGAAGCAGCACACAGAATAAAATAAAACAGTCATGGGTGATAAGAGAGGGGGGAAACTTCCCATCATGCATTGCAGGACAGGCCAAACAGATTTCCATGCGGAGTGCTGGGAATTTGAATCAGAATGTGACTGGCAGAATTGGCTTTGTGGACTCCAGGAACCTGTTATCACCACCTGTCAGTTTTACATGACACTATTGAACTTCATTTTGTTTTTGTTTTTTACACACCTCCACAGTCAGTATATTCAGCCCACTTGGAAATAGGCAAAATTAAATTTCTAGGAAACCAACTCCTGGTATAAAGTAGATCTATCAAAGCAAAACAAGATTATAACTTCTTTGGATGAGTTATTTGTTTATTAAACTTTGTGTTCATGAAAAACCTTGATAGCTATAGCCCTCTTTTGGGTGTATAAACCATTTGGCAAATTAGAGCCAAGCTATATCTTGTGAAATATTGCCAGCACTCCCTTCTAAAACAGTGTAACTTCAAAGTTGCATGGCTATCATGAATATTCCTGATAAACTACTCTCTTACTAAGCCTTACTATATCAAAACAAAGAAGTCTTGCTTTTTCTCCAACATGTTAACTTTCCTTACAGAGAGAGTTATTGCCAAGGTGGTTATCCTTAAAGAGTGATTATTGCCAACCACTCATGGAAATGGATTATATGCACTGTGTGATTCTTCTGGTCAGAGAGATCAGCCCTTAATGTCATCTTATGGAATACACCCAATCTCCAGAAATCTCATGTTTGTAACTGCAGAATGGGGGGGGGAGAGATACTGAATGCTTATTATTTCAGAAATGTGCAGCAAAAAAGCTCTACATCAATCCCTTGCCCAATATAGAAATATCATAAATCAACTATGCCGCATAATCAGATTGGATATTGGATTGCTATCCAAGAAATGGTAGACTGAACACAATTACAAGATCAGTGATATCATAGAGGAATTCTGGAAATGTATTTCATACTGAAAGTATTTAATCATTTGGAAGGTTTGAAATACAATAACAAATATTTTAGATTTGCTTCTGCTTTATTTTAGAAGACATATATCTCTCAAACCAAAAGTGAGAGGCCTATTTTAAAGTTGAGTTCAAAACAGTTTAACAGGTTTCACAGTCACCAGGTGGATGAAACTGTTTGAATTCCTATAAGATCTGGAATATGCATGTATGTTTAAGAACATACATTTTTTTGTAGAGTAAGCTCAGGCCCATTTAGTCCAGAATTATTTTGCAAATATTCCCCAAACCTTTAAGGGGATTTTGGTGACTCTTCTACCTATTGCTGCCTTGAGTTGAATTTCATGTGGGTTTTTAATAACTTTTGAAGTAGTTTGCAAGTTCAAACTGAGAAAGGCAAGCTTATCTAATCCACTTTCATGCTACATCTTTGTTTGGAATTGTACAGTTAATTTTCCAAATTTCTGTTTTCATGCTCTTATACCCAGTACACATCTGTGCCTTCTAAATGAAAGATGGAGAGCATCTGTCAGCCTGAATCTTGATACTAAATCATCCGTGCACCTGACACGAAATAGCAGTTTCTTATTTATACCGCAGTTCATTGCAGTTATTCAGGATTAGTTCTTACTGAATTCAATCAAATTTACTTCTAAGCAAATGTGAATAGTACTGCACAACCCCTTTGATCCAGAACAAATTATGAGACAACGAGGAACAATTGATTCATTAAATTATAATCTTCAGTGTCAAGTTCTTACTTGGGGAACGAGCAACATTTCAGGGGATTAAAAGAAAAGAATGCACACATACTTATCTAGGAAATCCAGGCTTTGGAAGACTGTGCAGTTTTACAAAACAAGTAGAACTACCCTATCACAATTTCTTTTGAAAGGGTAAGGTCTTCTGACGTCAGCAAAACAATTCTGCACAAAGTGACATGATGGCTATTTGTCAACTTCTACAGTATTTCATTCACAAAGTTGTATTGCTGAGGTATCGTGGATAAAAAAAACATTTTTGCAGAAGCCCAGTTATTTGTTTTCCTGGTTAAAGTTAGTGTTCCTAAAGCTCACCTCAGGAGAAATGCTTGCACTGAGTGGGTCAAGGGAGAGTTCCTAGTGCTTTCAAGGAGGCCACAAGACCTATATGGAGAATGGCTTGGCATTGCATCACTGACTGTAGAACTGTATTTGATTAATGTGCACTCCCAGATTGCTATACACTTGGAGTACCACTAAGACAACAATGCTCTCAAATAATAATAACAAAGATGCCCATAGCTGGATAGGAAAGAGAGAGAAAGAGAGAGAAACAGAGATAGAGAAAAGGGAGAGCAAGAAAGAGGCTTGAACATTAGCAAGAGGACCAGGTGCGCTGTGTGGAAGGAGCTTGGAATCCTGCGATACCTTCTGGGCTCCTGAGAAGGCGTGGTAGAAGCTAGAAACATAGGTCATGATGGCCTTCTCGTCAGGACGGGCTGTTCCAACAATGTCTGTCAAAGAAAACCTGAAGTTAAAGAGCATCTTAACTTAGGGGAAGTGAAAAAAGTGAGGCATGAGGGGCACCAAGTGAAGAGTGGAATTACTTTTTAGCTCCTGCATGTTTTAAACAAAGGCCTCTCTTTGGATGTACTTAGGAGAAAGTTCTCCTATGTTGAAGGGCAATTATTCCTGCTTCTTTTCCCCTGCTTAAAAAAAAAGGGTTTTGAAAAATGTGCAGATTAGCACTTCCAAAAGGATAAGTCAGCAAAAAGATGGAATATATGACCTCTAGATGATTACTGTACTACATCCAGATTCAGTCACAGTTTTGTCCCATACAGGATTAACCTTGTGAACTCTCAAGCTTCCTCTTTCTGCTATATATTCAAGATGGACAGTGATTAATATTTACATGCATTTATATGTAAGGGTGTAGGTATATACATATGTTGTATATAGCATGTTTATATGTGTGTTATGTATGTGTACACTTTTGAGAGCAGGCAACAGAATTTCATTTATGTGTGCCAGTGTGCCCACAGTAAAAAAAAATGACAATAAAGGTTATCTGATCTTAGCTAAATGAAACTGCTATTGTCCCTCCACCCAAAACCTGTGAAGTATTTTTATCTGCTGTTGGTCTGAGTGTTCCAAGCATTTGATAAAGAGTTATTATTATTTATTACTATTGTATTTACTTTATCCCACTTTTATTATTTTTTTACAAATAATTCAAGTTGGCGAACATATCTACCGTATCTTCCTCCTCCTATTTTCCCCACAACAATCTTGTGAAATGAGTTGGGCTGACAGAGAGCGACTGGCTCAAAGTCACCCAGCTGGCTTTCATGGCTAAGATGGGACTTGAACTCACAGTCTCCTGCTTTCTAGCTTGGTGTTTTAACCACTAGATCAAACTGATTATAGGAGTAGGTGGTGATCATTTTTCAGACAAATGTTAATGTTTTTCACTGCATCTCCTTGCTGCTTTGAAGGGGAAGACAAGGAATGAAAGGTAATCTCTAGAGCACAACAAGGAAAAAAAGGTTGATGTGAGTCTAACCATTCGTTTTTTCTAAGAGTTTTATTGGATAAAGAGTTTCTTTTTACCTTGAGATAGCAAGTCCAGAGGCTCTCTGTATAAGAGCATGGGGTCTTGGGAATCTCAGCTAAAACTACTTGCAGGGCATAAAGTTGAACATTAAAATAATTCTTTAATTTTGATTGTCCCCCAAAGTGGTGCCTCCTAATATTTTGATCTACAACTCCCCGAGCCCCTCAGCCAATGACCTGATTACTGGAGAATTCTGGGAGATGTAGTTCTGAGATATCTTAAGAATACCAAATTAGAGAAGGCTTAAGCGAATTAAACAGTAGACAGGCCGGCAGTCACATCCTGCAGTGTATGTTCTAAGCTTCTGTATATAGCTAAGATCCACTCTAGAAACAGTTCTCAAAATTCATGACGTAGATAGAAAGAAACAACTAGAAAGAGCCTAGGCAAACAATAAAATGTTCTCCCAAACTTTAAGGTTAAAAAAAAAAAAGGCAGTGTAAAGGGCCTGAAAAACAAAGGCAATGATAAAACTAGAATTCAGTTGCCAGTGTTGATTTCTAAAATACAGGAAGGGACAACACAGAAAAAATGAATATTTAACATCAGTATTCTAGAAGCAGATATCCAAGAACAGAAGGTTATACTGAACCTGTACTGATCCCATTTAAAGGACAGTGGCCTAAGAAATAAAATGTCAAGATAAACTATTTAAAAAGGCAAAAGACAATAAAGGATGACTAGTCCTTTGTTCTATTTTCTCTTTATGTATTGTAGATCGCTATCATATCACTGTTTGGTGAGAATTCAACTTGTTTGCCCAAGGTGGAACACTGAGTTAGCCAAAGAAAGGTGTGTAGCTATTACTGAGGCCCAAAAAGCACACTAGGGACGAGTGAAAGAAAGCGCTAACACCACTTTGCTATTATTTGTCTTAGCCCAGCTCACATTATTTTGCTACTACATGGAGCTAATGACCATGACAGGATCTCATGACTGGAACAAAATCATGAGGGAGTTTAGAAAGTCCCAAATCTGTGATGCTCCTACTGATACACACAAATGTTTTCTCTGTTATCCTATTAATCAAATGGCATTAGTATTGTGCAGGATCCAAAAATTAGACCAATATTTTAAGATTGTGGTTGCTGTAGATGTATCAGAACTTAGTCTGGTCTAAATGTGTCTAAATGTGTGACAAGGAAGGAATGATCTAGTAAGAACCTGAAAGTTCTAGTAAATACATGAAGGCATTTTGAGGAAACTTTGGGGGGAGTGGAAGGAAGAGATGGGAAACAAAATCAGATTTTACTATACCTTCTGCATCCAACATCTTTGGAATATCTAAGTATCTTTCAGCCACATCAAAAGCTGTATTCAGATTTGTAAGAGGATCATCCTAAGAAAAAGAATGATTTTATTAGCAGTAAATACATAATACAAGAAAATACTTCAATAACCATCAGTTGCATAGTATATTTCATTGAAAAGCTAGATTAGCTGACAAAGAAGACAGAGAAAACAAATTTAACTAAAGGACAATGGTCTTATATAGCATATTTCTTCAGGAAAGAATACTTTCTATTTTCTCCAGTTTATAAATAACCTACAGGCACTTTTTTATTTAGCTTTTTGAGTATTTTAATAGTAATTTGTATTACTGTCTTATATAGAGAGGATTGCTATGCTTTTAACTTTCTTGTAAAAATTATTATACTTATTTTTCCCCCACTAACCTCTCTGATGTATGAGGATGGTTTTCAGTGGCCCTGCTTTCTCACATAATCATCTAATAGTCAAATAAAGTCAACTCTCTTCAAGTCCTGCACATTCAAGATTATCATTTAGCTGAACCCCGGAAATAGGCATTTTGATTGATACCCCCATTGCTTGTGGAATTCCCTTCCAATGGAGACTCACACTGTTCCTACTCTTGTAGGTTTCAGGAAAACAATTAAGATCTATTTATTTCATTTAGCACAGGAAGAGGGCATATTGTTGAGTGAAGGTTGGAATCTGGTGTGGTCATAACTATTTCTTATTTTGATACTTGATGAAATGTATACTTTTGATGTCTGGTTTTGCCTATAGTATGGGTTAACATGGGTTTTGCTTTTTATTTTATGCTGATTTTGACTGTCACATACAAATAAATAGATATACATAGGTCTCAGTTCAGGCTATGTATACTGCAAGAAACAGATGACATCGTCTTGCCATTAACTCCGCTATTTTCACATTTAAAGAAAGAGGGGGGGGGAAACAGGAGAACTTTGCACGATTTGCATAGGTAGACTTCTATGAAGAAGAACATTCTAGGAGCTGATAATTAAGACATTTCTTCTAAAAGAGGAAAATGAAATCCTTTTGCCCTTAATTTGGGGAACTCAATATAACAATGTTCAAGGAACAAAAAAGACCTTTTAAAAAGCTGCTGAAACATCCATTTTAGTTAACTACTAATTATATTATAGATAACATTTGGAGCAAACATACAATCACTGCATTTTTGTTTAAATTGTTCCTCCTTTTATAAAGGTTAAGCAAAGAAAGATTAGATTAACTTGATTTTCCAATATGCTATTTTATTCTTTTCTAACATATATGACCTGTTATCTGAAATATCTCCATTTCTTTTAACTTAGTAACATTTGAGGAAAAGCGTTTTTAGAACTTACTGATAAATGGGTATCAAAATGTATAGTCAGAATGGGCAATAGGATTTAAATTGGAGATGGCCACTATTTAACAAGCATTATAATTACAGTGATTTATCAGACCTCAGTTAAGTGAACTTCAGAAATTGTGGACATATTTTCCATTCAGATACTTTCCCAAAATGATGGATAAATCCAATTATATCAAAAATAATTTCAACAGTTGACTGAATTTACATCTTTGGTGTAATTATGTATAATCTGTAAATTGAACCAAATAAATTCAGATGTAATAGATATTCAGCTTTAGCAGCCATGCTTTCCTCCTGAAAAGTCAATTTAACTGTATTAGGAGGTTTAAATACACTAAATACACATTTGTACGAACGCATGTTAAACATTATTGAAATGTCACCAATTGCTATCCTTCTAACTTTTCCAAATCAAAACAAGCATTTGAATTACCTGAGTTAGAATTCTGAAGGCCAAGGAACTGTCGATCTGCTGTTAATCTAGATCAGTGGTGGCGAACCTATGGCACGGATGCCAGAGGTGGCACTCAGAGCCCTCTCTGTGGGCACGCGCGCCGTCACCCCAGTCCTAGGCCTTCAGCTGGGTTTTATAAAAGCTTTTCGCTTTAGGCCTCCGTCGCCATGTGCAAAAAAAAAAAAAGGTTCAATCAGTCAATTTCAACTTCTCGCAGGAAAAAAAAAGATCTTGCAAAGTTGGAATTGATTGATTGAACTTTTTAGTCCCACCCAGTCTGCCGTTACTACCGTAGCCACGCCCACCCAATTGGCCACATCCAGCCAATGGGCCACACCCACCTGGCACTCGAGGATGCATAAGTGGGTTTTGGGTTGCAGTTTGGGCACTCAGTCTCTAAAAGGTTCGCCATCACTGATCTAGATCTTCATCAGCATGTAACTACTTGCTTTTCCAATCTGCTGCCTTCCACATGTGCTGTGGGAGTCAATCCAACACATTTGGAGAACACCAGGTCAAAAAACACTGCCTCAAATCAATATATCTGAGCTTTTCAGAGAATCTATTTCATCTTAGGTAAAATTATCCAAAGTTTTATTCTTTTTGGATCTATGAACCTGAGACATCTCAAAACATAACACAGTACCTTTCTTAGTTTTCCATAGTCAATAAGTTCTGGACGATGTCTGTGAATCAATGCACAAAAACCAAGACCATCCTTCCAGCTATAAAAGAGACAAAATAGAATTAGTTATATTCTTCAAGAAAGCAAACTGAATAATTATACAATTATTGTATTGTAAACCCTGTGTGTAGCTCTGGGAAGTCGGGGGGAAGGGAGGGGGGTGGGGAAGGGTGGGGTTTGAGGGAGGTGGGGAGTTATATTGTAAAACTTTTAAAAATTTTCAATAAAAAAAAAAAAAGAAAGCAAACTGAAGAAAGTCTAAATCAACAGTGTTCCCTATGCATACAATTGGGGAGAGAAAATATAGTTGATTTACATGGCATCTTCCAAAATTACAAATGCTATTAACTTACAACTCTTTTCATCTGAGCCAGCACAACCAACAATCAGGGGCAATTCAAACTGTGGGCCAACATGTAGGGAAAAAACAAGTTGGCTGTCTAGAGATTAACTGTATGTGGATTTAATCAAAATTTCTATTCATAAGCATTTTTGAAAAGTCAACCAGTTTCATATTTAGAAGGACCTGGTAGGAAGGAATAAAAATAAAGAAGGTATATTGTTTTATCAATCACTAATGGATATATCCAGTAAAATAATGTTAAATTGTTGTTTGCTCTTTCTATTGTCAGATTTTGGCAAATAATGATTCCAGTTTGTCTACAGATATAAAAAGGAATACAGCGTGACACATGACAAGAGCTATTTTCTTCAAATGAGTGAAAGATATTTTCTTTAACAGAACTGAGGTGAGAGGGGAAAGAATAAGGGCATCAGCATTTCTTGCTGGATTTCAAGGTATAATATTCCTTTTCATTTTTCTTCTTTATAGATTTTTGACAGTTGTGTTGACTAACTGTATTTCAATGGCTCAGAAGGAAGAGAGCAGTAGAGAAAATAAATACGCAAACATTGTCATTAGAACATGATGCATTGCTTCCATCTTGTCTCCATTGCCTGAACTGTTGTAATCAACCACAGTTAATGATCAACTTAGGCCTAGCTTTATCAGTGAAACTTTTCAGTGCTGAAGTATACAGAAACATAGGTAGAAACAAGTCTGCTAGAGAAATGTGTATTTTTAAACGAATGTGTTATCTGAGTGAAGCCTCGGTAGGGCAAGGATGAAGGAGGAAAAAAAGTAGCAGTAGCACTACATTCCCTTCCTTGGTTCCTCAACCCATGAGTTTGCATTAATTACTTTGTAAGTAATGTAAAAGCCATTTTACATGTCGTTGTACATAGTTTAAATCCTATAAAAGTTATTTTCATCATCTCTCCATAGATTGCTAAACCACAGCATAACATTAGTTTTCCATTTGCATGTTGAATAAACCAACATGAAGCGACATTGCCTTCATGTTTCAAGTATAACAAAGAACTGTTGTTTAGGTTAACAATAGATGAAATGATGAGGAAAGAAAGATTAGCCCAGCATTCATTTTTAGCTTGACAACCTTTAGTTTAGCAAAGTGGGAATATAGTCTGAACTGGTCCTATCTTTATCTTGTTTTGGCTGGATAAAAGTTAAAAAAAAAAGCTTCAGCATTTTAACATTACCAGGGAGAATTGCATATGGGTCAGCGAAAAACAAATTATGAAAGCAGCATTGTGTTGTTGTGATACTAGGTCCAACTGTTTCGTAGGGTTATTGTCACACACATGTAAAGAGAGGCAAAATTTCTGTTGCATCAATGCCACATTGTTTGACAGAAATCCCAATCCTGAAGATGTGTCTGATGCCATGGTAACAAAGTAAGAAACCTTTAGCCAATTGTGGCCCTCAAATCCTGAATTGGAAGGTAGGTTCAAAGCACAAACACTCCATCCTCCTCCATCTAAGTGGTGATGTTAATTGTGAATGTTCTTAGCATAAGGTTTAAGGACAGCTGAGTTGAGCATTATGCAGCATCCAAATCTTTTAAATGAGATTTTTCTCCAACTTGGGACAGGCACTGGCTGTGCAACTGGGATATGTGACATATCAGAAAAGTAATATTTTTAGGGAACTGCTCTTAATGCTCTTTACCTAATATGGAAGTTTTGGATGTTCACGTTTTTGTAAGGGGCAGTTTTCCTCTGGCACCACAGCAAAAGCCCTTCTTTCGCAGATGTCTCTACAGAACAAAAGATAAAAGCATTAGTTCCACGTTTTCCTTGATCATTCTGACCTTTAAAGCCACTGAGGAGAACCTGGATGGCACCTTCCATATGCACTTCAGAATCTCCCAAGAACCAGTTTTATGTTGAAAGCCCAGAGTAAAATAGTAAAAGTAAAGTAAAAGTAAGCAGCCCAGAGTCTTCTGCATTGGACGGCCATAGCAAATTTTAATTAATAATAATGACCCTAATAATAAAATGCAAACTAAAATTAACAACTTAGCAATAAAAAATAACAGTTTACTCAACTTAAAAGTTATGATAATGAGGTACAAGCTTTAGAATGCACAAGAACTATTTAAGATGAACTGCCTTAATAAAAATATTGTTGTGATATGAATGGTTGACAAGTCTTACGATCAATTTGATTATGTGCGTTATATTATTTTAGTGACTAAGACAGTGATGGCGAACCTTTTAGAGACCAAGTGCCCAAAAACTGGTCCCGCCCCCACTCCACCCCCTGCCCTGCCTCTACCCCGCCTGCCCGCAGGGCCACTCATCGCCTCCAGGGCCCGCCGCAGATCGCCCAGCAGCGCCATGGCAACCACACCCTCTGCCCTCGCCCTGCAGCATCAACTGTATGCGATGGGGCATGAGGGCAGAGTCTTATCTACGCTGCCTGGCTGCCATGTCCTTGGCTGCACTGCTCCGCATGGGCCACGCTCGGGGGCGACTCCTCCAGGGGGGCTGCTGGTGAGGAGGGGGTTGCGGGGGGAGGCAAGGCTGGGGCAACGGCACGTGTGCCCACAGAGAGGGCTCCAAGTGCCACCTCTGGCACCCGTGTCATAGGTTCGCCACCACTGGACTAAGAGATTGCAGCATTTAATTTTTAAAAATAAATGTTTACGTTTATTTATTTCTATTTACACCCATCCTTCATTATTTGTTATAAACAACTCAAGGTGGCAAACATATCCAATACTCCTTCCTACTGCTATTTTCAAAACAACCACCCTGCGAGGTAGCTTGGGAAGAGAATGAGTGACTGGTTCAAAGCCATCCAACTGGCTTTCATGCCTAAGTCTGGTTTCTAGCCTGATGCCTTAACCCAATATAGGCTTCAGTATTAAATATTTAAAGTACATCAGCCTTGTTTAAAGAATTTAAAGTACAATCACTGGTATTTTTCCCATACCCCTTTCCTTCCCTGAGATTTTATGATGTTTTTGGCAGGTGGCACCCAAAAGTGAAAAAAAAGCAGCAGCTGAGGCAACTGGTACTGATGCTGCATTTCCATAGCACAGTATTCATTTGAAATGTTCTTTCTTTAAAGTTTCTTTAAACTTTTTTCAAAAATAGATTATAAAACTGGAATGCTATTCTTTCGACTTTTTCCAAAAGCACTCAGAGAGATAAAGTCAAATTTCCTTTCTGTCAAATGCAAATACTCAGTGATTATGTGAACATGCCCAGGTAGTTTTCTGGACAATAACACGGAATTAATTTGTTACTGTTTTTTTCTAGGGCTGTTTTCAGCTTTCCAGCCTTCTAATTAATATTTAGTGGTCTCACATCCAAGAGCTATGCAGACTCAGCCCTGAGATCAGATCCTCCCCTCTTTTTATCAATACTGTCAATATGCTGCCGCATATAAAACAAATCAGTTCAAAATTATTAACGTAGCTCAGGGGTCGGCAACCTTGGCTCTTTTATGACTCGTGGACTTCAACTCCCAGAATTCCTGAGCCAGCATGGCTGGCTCAGGAATTCTGGGAGTTGAAGTCCACAAGTCATAAAAGAGCCAAGGTTGCCGACCCCTGACGTAGCCCAATAGTTACAAAGATGAACCAAGTATGAAATAATACTAAATGAATAAAAAGGCCAAACCAAAGAGGTGTCTCTTGAAGCTCTTTCAGAAAGCTAAACTAACCGAGACTCCTGAGGAAGGGAATTCCAAAAGTGTGGACAGGCAGAAAAGTTCTGTGAAAGAGATCTCTGCCTCCCCTGCAGACCTTAATGCCTAGGCAGGTTCCCTAACAATAAAGAGAAGCCTGGGTCTACAGTGTCATGAAAGCTGTCAGCCTATGTCCACCGCTCTTCTGCCAAGTCAGGGAATGCAAACTTGGAATCCCTTAACTCTGCATTTTGTAAATAGAATCAGCAACTTTCAGATACCTCTGTGCAAAAAATCAAGCAGAAACACTTTTTGCTGACGTGCAAGTATCCTTCATTCAGAGTATAGGTTTCATGTTCTTTCCTTTGAGGCAACTCATAATATACAAACTCTTCCCCATCATAACTATCCTTGAAAGAGATAAGAATCTGTTGGGATTTACCTTCTACTGAGATATCCTGAATGGCAAAACGAAGGATGATGGTCCAAATCATGCCAAGGGTCATTTTTGCATTCCCATCAACAATCTCTGTAAAAAAGAAATGTAGCAGTTGAACAACCAGAAATAAATAAGCATGTTCTTTTAAAAAAAACTATTAATCCAACAACAGAGCTAGACACCCCCTGAAACCTATGATGAGAAGAGGGGCAGAGGGTACATAAAAACTCTCTGGACTTATGATGAAGATCAGAAATCATCCGCCGAGGAGAAAAATATCAAAATCCTCTGAATGCATGTTGCTTCTCTGGTCTAATTTGAACTGTTTGGTTTTCTTTTTAATATCTTTCCATTTATTTATTTGACTGATGCATATGATGCCTTCCTGTTTGACTGCTCAAGACAGTTTACAGTTTTAAGTTTTAGTACATCCTGCTTTCAGAGTGTTGGCATGAGAACTTGTTTTTCAAAACCAGAAACAACAGTTGGGCTCAGTCAATGTTTAAAAAATATGATCTGGTTTGGTACAATTAGCCCCCTTTCACAATTTGTAATCTTTAGAAATAGGCTGGTTGTTTACTGGTGTTACACAATGCCTGTGTCCACATCAGCACATAAAAGGAAGTTCAGTGCCTGTTAACTGGTAGAAGAATCTTGAGGGTAGTCAAGAGAAAGAAATTAGATTGTCTTTCTGGCCAATCTGATGCTCAGAGATTCCCATCAGATCTTGGTTTCCCCCAGGATATCAGCTAGTCAGTTCCTCTAATAGCTGTGACACTGCAGCTGAAAATTAACAATAAAATGCTGGCACTTCCATTAACATTTCTGCTCCACTTAGAACTCCATAGAGAAGCAGCTATAGCCTTCTTTACAGCAAAACAACAGAATCTTGTGGTTTCTTAAAGATTCATCTATGTATTATTGCATAAGATTTCCTGGATAATAATGAGATTCATGGAGTATTGCCCTGAGAAAGCAATATATAGAAATTCACTGTTGCTATGGATGGTAGGAACAGAGAGAATAAGAGTGAAGAAATGAAATGCAGGTGGTAAAATCACTGAATTTATTTATGTAGTCATTCATTATACAGTTTGGGATATAACAGATATTTTTGCATCGAACTAACAGTGTAATGTGATAAGAAAAAAAACTTTTCTATTTAATCGAGAAAGGTGTTAATTCTTTTAATTAATTCAGACTTGATTACTCTCTTACATGAAAAAAGGTCTATCAAGTTCACCCCAATCCAAATAACACCACCTTACGCTATATTAAAGAGCGTTAAGGTGTTTATATCCGCCTGCCTAGCAGACAGACACTATTGTTCTGAGGTGTTCAGTAGTTCAAAATAATTGCCTAGATCAGCTGAAGGATTCACTCAATGAATCATGTCAGTGTTAATAGCAGGTGCATATATAAAGCTCCTAATTCAAGAATGATGATGATGATGATGATGATGATGATGATGATGATGATGATGATACTGATAATACTCCCAGTGAAGCACTACCTTGATGTGGTTATGGGCCTTGTATGCTCTGAGGAAGGTGAAAGCTATGCCAGAGGTTCAACCATACTAGACAGGTCTCATCTGAGGAGTCAGACAAAGAGTGTCTCTCCCATAAAAAATATAGTGAGATGTAAATTTCAGAAAGTCCAGTCTGAACATCTTGCTGTGTGACGAACCATAACAATACCATCAAATATCTACATCTGCCTATCCCAAGGCATTGGAAAGGATTCGATAGGTAGACAAAAATGCCAAATCCAGTTTGAACATCTGGCAGACTGTGCAATGAACCATAACAACAATAACAAAAGAAAGCAAAGATAGTATCAATAGTAATGGGTATCTTGGGTGTAATTCCAAACAATTAGAGCACAATCTGAACACCATCAACATTGACAAATTCATCATCAGTCAATTGCAAAAGGCAGCTTTATTGGAGCAGCTTACATCTTGCAACAATACCTTGTTTAACATTTAACACTATCAAATATCAACAGCTGCGTATCCTACATCCTTGGGAATGACTCAATAAGTAGATAAAAATGCCAAATCCAATCTAAACATCTGGCTTTAGTGTGTGACAAACAAAGTCAACCAACAGTCCAAAAGCATTCCAAGAGAAGTAAGACAGCGAATTCATAATGGACAGCAGGACTGATTAACAATTATGCCAATAAAAGTCTTCATTCAAATGAATTTTTGTATTATCTATGACTGGGCAGTGGCAGCAGCAGTAGCAGCAGCAGCAATGGAAATCATTAAAAACAAATTCTGAAGAAAACAGTGAGGGTTAACAATTTGCATCCAAAATGTGATCCTGTCAGATTCTATCACCTCATTCCAATATTCCACAATTTTGCAACAATAAAAATGTTGTAAGTGACAAAAAAATCTTTAAGACAGATTCATGAATAAAATAACTATTGCTAGGGAGCAACAGTTTGGATTTTATTTGCTAAAGTTGGTAACTATTTTGTATGTCTTGTTCTCCGCCACAAAACCAGTGTTGTCACCCTGGTATCAGGAATATATCTTTATATCAAATGTGAAGATATGTTCATATGCAAAACATTTTTTCTGTTGCAGGGGTTAAGCATGGAGCAAATCTGTTTTATCTTGAAATTCCAGAATTCTGATATAACAAAGAAAAGGCTAATAGTTCTTAAAGGTGTTCAGGGTAGGGAATAGAAGAGATGTGGGTACCCCCCCCTTTCCTCCAAAATCAATGTGGCCCTTTTGGGAGGTTCATACCAATGGAGAATTGAGATTCTGTTCTGCATCTTTCACGCTTTATGAAGCTTCTCCATTAAAAGAAAAAGGAGTTGACAGAGATATGAAATACGGGCTGAAGACTAAGGATGATGATATGAATTCTCCAAGAAGTAATAGCGAAAACTTGTAACGAAGGATCCTTAAAAAGTCAAGCAAAAATATCTCAAGTGTGAATTCTAGAACAATTGTCACTCTCACGATCTCAGAGTGCTGTTCACAGCACACTCAACAAGGAAAAATGTTCAGATAGATCTGCATTCAGCCTGTGAAAAGATACAGACTGCTGTTTGAAGAACAGGAACAGCTGGAAAGAGGAAACCAAGTGTTCTGCTCTAGTGAGTATGTTTCCATATAATTGGTTTTACTACAATAAGTCTTTGTAAACAGAATATACAAATAAAGATACAATTTCCATCCCTTTGGTGCTCAGTTGTTTCAAACAGAAAATAACCACTGACTGTTCATAATAAAACTGGGTTCTTTAAAAGGACTCCAAAATGCATTGATATGTATAGCCCTGTTTAACTCTGATATTCTATTATCTCCTTGTTTTACATAGGAGGATCACAGGAAACATTTTTTGCATCAGGATTTCAAAGAGGATTTATGAAGTTATTTCATATGTAAATAGGAAACATGGTGGAAATGCATCAAAAGAGAATGAAAATGTGTTTACACTCTATGTTGCAGTTCATTTTATTACAAAATGTGGACTATTTTTGTGCCATTGATAAGAATTTACTTTGGATTAAAAAACTCCATTACTAAGTGTGAGAGGTCATGCAGTATAAGCAACTAAAGGGAATGCTTTCTTGAACCTGCAGAATTTGCAGAATATGAACAGTACTGTAAACCATATAAAGAAGGTGCCTTTAATTTAGTCATTAAAAACAATAATTTCACTATTTATGATTTCACTTGTATAAATACAATTTTTAAAAATTGTTCCAAATGTCAGTGTCTCTTCCTCACAGTTTCCTTTTTGCGCCACAGTAAGAAATGTTAGCATTGCCAATCTAGTATCAATATAGAATTTCAGTGTTTTCTCTTGTTTTTCAAACTTCCGATATAGTTCCTTGGACATTCTGGAGCCAAGATGATGATTGGGAAATGATTAGTGATGATATCACTTGTAGTCAAGTAATATCAGGGTTATTTTGGCTAATGAAACTTAATCATATCTATGTTCTTGTTATATCTCATGCTGAATCTAAAGAATAACAGACAGCCCAGATAAACTAAACACATTCACTTGGTTGAGTTGGGCAGCTAGAGAAATTGAATAAATAAATCTTTCTTAACTTTCAAAAGCTGTCTATTCCTATTGCACATTGTGCATTTTCAGAGACTGCTTCTTTCCTTCCCCTTACTCAGATATATCAAGTTGTAATCATGCATAACATTAATTGTTTCACTCAAGTATTTTGGCAGAAAGTTTGTGATGTATAAGAAGATAATTTGGCTCATCGTGTTCTTGGATTAGAGAATCCATGAGCAATTTTTTCCCCCTAAGATGAACAAAGGCATAGGATTCTTTCTTTTCTCTTCTTCCCCCAAATCAAAGATAATGAGACAGGATAATAATCCATTAGAAGGAACACAGAGAGTATATATCCATATACCTGGTTCTTGGTGACTGGGCAGGATACAAATGAATGTAACAAATGAATGGATGGATGGATAGAAGCCCAAAACTGCATCCAGCTATTCTAAGACTCCTTAATTGGTTGGTCTTCAAATGTGAAGTCATAGAATAGAATAGGAATAGGAATAGGAATAGGAATAGGAATAGGAATAGAATAGAATAGAATAGAATAGAATAGAATAGAATAGAATAGAATAGAATAGAATAGAATAGAATAGAATAGAATAGAATAGGAATAGAATAGGAATAGAATAGGAATAGAATTAGAATTAGAATAGAATAGAATAGAATAGAACAGAAGTTGGAAAGGACCTTGGAGGCCTTCTAGTCCAGTCCACTGCTCAAGCAGGAGAACCTATACCATCTCAGACAAACAGGAGAACCTATACCATCTCTTCTTAAAAATATTCAGTGATGGAGTGCCCACGATTTCTGGGGGTAAGCTGTTCCTTTGGTTGATTGTCCTCACTGTCAGGAAGTTTCTCCTTAATTCCAGGTTGCTTCTCTCTTTGATCAGCTTCCAACCATTGTTTCTCATCCTTCCCTCTGGCACTTTGGTGAACAACTTGGCCCCCTCTGCCTTGTGGCAGCCCCTCAGATACTAGAACATTGCTATCATGTCTCCCCTATTTCTTCTTTTCTTTAGACTAGTCAAACCCAAGTCCTGCAGCCATTCTTCATATGTTTTAGTCTCCAGGCCTTTGATCATCTTAGTTGCTCTTCTCTGAACTTTTTCCAAACTCTCAACATCTTTTTTGTGATATGCTGACCAAAATTGGCTGCAGTATTCCAGGTGTGGTCTTACCAGGGTTTTATAAAGCGGTACTAATATTTGGTGTGATCTTGATTCGATGCCTCTGTTTATACAACCCAGGATTGTATTAGCTTTTTTGGCTGCTGCTGCACACTGCTGGCTCATAGTCAAGTGACAGTCCACTAAGACTCCAAGGTCCCTCTCACAGTTACTGTTTTTAAGTCAGGTCTTGCCCAATCTGTACTTGTAACTTTGATTTTTCCTGCCTAAATGTAAAACTTTGCTTTTCTCGACATTGAAACTCATTTTGTTGGATAGGACCCATTGTTCAAGTCTGTCAAGATCTTTTTGGATCCTAAGTTTGTCTTCTGGGGTGTTGGCTATTCCTGCTAGTTTAATGTCATCTGCAAATTTGATGAGTTCCCCTTCAATTTCCTCATCTAAGTCATTTATAAAGATATTGAAGAGTACTAGGCCTAAGACAGAACCTTGTGGTACCCCACTGCTTACTTCTCTCTATGTGGATGTAGATTGGTTTGGCATGATCTGTTTTTAACAAACCTGTGCTGGCTACCAGTTATAACTTTGTTTGCTTCTAATTATTTGCAGATATTTTTTTATTATCTTTTCTAGGATCTTCCCAGGTATTGATATTAGACTGATTGGTCTGTAGTTTCCTGGGTCCACCTTTTTTCCTTTCTTGAAGATGGGAACCACATCAGCCCTTCTCCAATCCTCAGGTACTTCCCCGGTGCTCCAGGATATATGAAAGATGAGGTGCAACGGTTCTGAGATAACATCTGCCAGCTCTTTCAGAACTCTGGGATGTAATCTGTAGGGTCCCGGTGATATTCGTCAAGGTTGGATAGGTGTTCTCTTACCATTTTCTTGCTTATTTTAATTTTTGTTTCTAGTTTGTCTTTTGCAGTAGTTTTTTTGGTATGTTGGGCTATAGTTTCTTTTTGTGTGACGACTGATGCAAAGAATGAGTTAAGCAAATACATTATTTTCTAGCAATGCATCTAATAATAAATATGTATCAAATAAAAGCAGGTTCATTATTGCTACTGTCCAGTTCCTGCTTGAAGTGCACGCTGCTTACCTTCAGCTCCAATGGAGACCAGCTTGACTCCTTTGCTAGCAATAAAATCTAGAGCTTTGTTCACATTTGAGATTTTGTGCACTCGCATTTTGCCTCTTTCCGGTTTAGCCAAACGTTCACCTAGTCAGGTTGAGAGAAGAAGACATGATTATTTTTTTTAAATGAAGTCCTTCATTTCACCTCTACCAAGAATTCATATACCACACAAAGAAAACAGTTGCTTCTCTGCTGATCCATTAGGATTTGTTTACAGTCATAATTTTATATATACCTGATAGTACCACTTAATCATATAGGGGGATCATGTATTTGACTATTTCCCTCAGGTGACAAGTTATACACATACTAAGCAGCCCTTTGGGGAACAATAAACTAAAATAATCATACCATAGTCACAAGCAGGAATGAGATTAAACTGTTTTCAAATTTGCTTTGTTTATTTTTTTTCTCTTTTCCTTTTCCAACAGTGGAGATCTTAATAGTAAGTTGAGATCAAAACCTTTATTGTACAACAAATACGTTGATGCAACATGCAGTGTTTTCTTAATGTTGTACTCAATTCTGGATAAAAAAGCCAAATAATTTTATGCTTATTAACATTTGAAGTCATAATTAATATTGATATTTCCTTCTTGTTTTGAATCCTAAATGGTCTAAGTTATCTAAATATTACAGTGATGATAATGTTTACTCAACATTGTATTAATCAATATAGTCAATACTGTAGCAAAGCAATATAATGTATAGTGTAAAGTTTATAACTATGTAATGAAGAAAATTACAAAACGAATAAAAATAAAAGGGGGAACACTTTATATAGGGAATATTTAAGTATATAATTGCCTCTTATTCCAAAGTGGTATTGTTTCAGAAGGACTGACCTCATGATTTTCCCTAATATGTATTTCAATACATAGGTCCTAAAAGCAATAATGCTTTCCCCCCTGTACAATATGACATTCAGTGCCGATATGGGTTTAGCCCAGACAGAATGAAGTGCCTAAACAAATGTGCTCAATTATTTTCATAGTGGGGAATTGGAAGTATGTACAGAAGTAAATAAAAGCAGAACTAAGTTGTCATGGCAGTTTTCCATTGGGATTATTTTTTCTAAAGATGTGCAAAATGTTTGGTGCATGGAACAGCTGACTATGGGTGGTCTGTGCCTGAATGGAAACATACACGCTTCGGGAGTTTTGGCCCAAGCAGAGAACAAAATGAAGCTGTTTTTATCCAGACACAAATGGTTTGGAGTTGGGGGCAGGGGGAAGCAGGGAAAAAGCCAAGGACATTAATGGCTAAGGAGAAACATGGGAAGATCTGGGGACAGGCTAGCCCAGGAAACAGTGCTGTGCTGCAACAATATCAGGGGTGGCAGAGCAGAAATGAGGAAGGGAGGGCTCTGGAAAATAAGAGGGGTGGGCAGGCTGGTACAGCATGCTGTACTGGGAACCACAGAGAAGGGGAGGGCAAGCTTGTCCTAGTCACTCCTCTGGATTTTGTTTTATGTGAAACAATAAAACATTCTGGGTTTTGTTCTACTAAACCACGGCTTATCAGGGTTCTAGTTTCTTTTTGCCCATCAAAAAGGATTTTTTTGCCTGCCACATACCAACTGATTACTCTGCTTATTGCAGCTGACTTGTACTGTAATAATTGGTGGCTAACAGTTACTTCTGCAAATGTATATATCTGCACTGTAATCCCAAAGATATCATATCAATGAATTACATCTGAGGTGGGCAAAAAATTTTCAAATGTGAGATTTTAGCTCTAGTGGCAGGCAAAAAAAAGAGCAAATGTCCTTATCCGAAACAGAAACTCTGGGACCTGGTGGGCTTGAATCACACCATTTTTTTCCCCTTTGGGGCTATTTCTAATTATTTTTATTGTACATTTCCAATATTCTATTTTGACATTCCCCAAAGGCTATCTTATGTCAAAAGATCATTCATAACACAGCAGCAACAATAAACCTTATAGTAAAAAAAAAAAAAGTTGGAGGGAGATAAATGGCATCTCCTTTCTTGCAAAGGATTCAGTCTACAATCCCTAGCTTTTCTTCAGTTATGTGCCCTTTCTTTCCAAAATACAGCATGTCCAGCCGTTATAACTGTGTTTACTTTGAACTGCTGCCAAAAGCAACTGAACCTGAAGTTCAAAGAGGCGGGAGAATAGCTGCCTTTCCTTCAGACAAGAACGAACTGACTCTCCTTTGGCAGTCACAGTAATCTTTACCAGACGATGCCACGACAAAGTGAGGGCTTGTCCTACGCTTTCAAGAGCTCAGGCCAACTGTACATGCTTAAAAGGGCTTCTACGGGGGGGGGGGGGGGGGGAATCGTTGAGATTTTAAGAGGCCATGGAACCTGCTTACATATAATGTGGCAAACCACCATGTTAAATCGCAGCAAAAAAAAATATTTTGAAGCATTTCTGGAATGAACTGCCCCCAGAGATCAGAGTTATCCCTGATCTCCCTTCCTTCCGCCGCGCCCTTAAGACTTGGTTATTCCAGCTCGCACCTGACCGGATCCCATTAAAAATCTCCCCAAAATTAATATAAAATTAACCTGTTACAAGTTTATAAAGAAAATTAATTAAAATTTAAACATTAACAATAAATACATAAAATTAACTAACAGTCGGCGGGACTCAGGCGCTCCTCTTCCCGCCCTATATTTAGGTTTATATTATTATTATTATTATTATTATTATTAAATTTTGGCTCTGCACAGTGTGTATAACCAGCTTCTCCATGACCAGTGATCCCTAGATTTGTTGGTACTATAATTTCCAGAATTCCTGGATAAGTCAAAGGCAAAGAATTGTTCAAGCCAGACTCCTAAAGAAAACCTGGAAGGCACTGCAGAGAAAGGCAACGTTCAAAACAAAACGCTATAAGGGCCAAAGAGATGAAGACAAAGAGGAGAATGCAACACGAAGGAAATATATTCCATGGCAGAATTCTGTAAATAAAAACACCAAGGGTTGGTTATTTGCCCTCTGCCTATCACTGTCTGTAAACTGCTTCCTCTTGGCTTTCCTCTCCTTCCCCATGCATGAGCGAGCACTTCACTAGCAAGATAAACAAGTCAGGAATAAATAACACAAGAGACAATTTCAGCTGGTTCTGGAAGACTTCAAAGAAAGCCACAGGACATGTACCATTCAACATTTTGCTTTTAAATTCTGCAGAGGAAGGAGGACCACTTGTGACTTTTCTCCAAGGCCTTTGGTTGTAGAAGAGCAATCAAAGTTCTATATAGGTAATCCTCAACTTACAACTTTTCATTTAGCGACTGTTCGAAGTTACGACGACACAGAAAAAAGTGACTTATGACCGCTTTTCACTCTTAACGACCGTTGCAGCATCCCTGTGGTCATGTGATCAAAATTTGGATGCATGGCAACTGGTTCTTATTTATGATGGTTGCAGGGTCCTGGTGTCATGTGATCTCCTTTTGCAAACTTCTGACAAGCAAAGTCAATGGGGAAGCCAGATTCACTTAACAACCAACTAATTTAACAACTGCAATGATTCACTTAACAACTGTGGCAAGAAAAGTCGTAAAATGGGACAAAAATCACTTAACAGAAATCTTGGGGTCAATTGTGGTCGTAAGTTGAGGACTACCTATATATGTAGCTACGGAGGACAGCACAATGAAGCTTAAGTGGGAAAGGTGTCCTGACAAAAACATATGGAAGTGAAACAACACTATTGCTTTGACTGACTTGGTTTCCAATCCTGAGAAAGTACATTGTGACTGGATAAGTAATGCTGATACACCCTTCCCCAGCTGATACTGTTCAGATATTCTGGATTGTGGCTCTTAATATTCCAGGCTGGCTTGACCAGTCTAGAAGGCACCAGTTTGTATTTGGATGCTTCATGTCCTGACAACAGAGAGATGCTGATGAAGCAAGTGCTTTGCTTCATGTGGTAATGAATACTGGATATGAATAGATTCCCATTTATTTGCCTCTCTGGAGTTCCTTCTCTCCATAAATTTCACAACATGAACTGTGTGCACATGGGACACTGTTTCAAACCATGGCCATCTTGGCTCTTCTTTTGTACCACAGGGAAAGCTTGAAGCACAGGTTTCTCCCCTCCAGCCCATTAACTATTGCGAAACAATGGTCTCACCTGATATAACTTCCAGGAGTAGCATGAGCTTCAGGCCATCTCGGAAATCTTCTTCTATGTTCTCAATCTGGGTGCCAGCCTTGCGGAGGTGAGAGTTACACCATGCTGTAAATGTCTGGAAAGAGATAAAATGAGAAGAAAAGGGATTAATTCTTCTCCTAAGAGAATCTGTAAGGCTGCCGAAAAAAATCCATAGTATTGCAAAAACACTGCTCCTGTGTGATTTACTGAATTAATGTCAGAGTTTAATTGGATTTATTAGTTCTTCATGTTCTATTTCCTTAGTGCACAAAAGCCCAGGAGATAATAATACAAGCTGGAGGTGGGGGGAAGGGGGAAGCTAATTTTGCATGTCTGGCAGAGTGCAAGTCCTTGCAAAGAATGACTCTATAGAGTTCATTCACCATTTTCTCTGAATGGGTCCCCAGTGGTTGGAGCAAGCTTTATTCTGGCATAAGGATTCCTGCTTTTGCAGTTTCCACCTCAATCACAGAATCCACTCATTCCCCCAGAATTATACCAGGGTTATTTTAAGCTAAGGTTGCCAAATCCAACAAAGCCTCCAATGTCAAAAACAGGTAAATCTCAGTTTTGCGGGAACTACGGTACTTTCTTTTTTTATTAGACTACAAAGATCCACCATCCTGAGCCATGTGCTTGAGTAGGCTGGCAGAGCCAAAGAAATCTAAAACCAGATATTGATTGCTATTCTTTGTAAATAAGCAAACTGAATAGGCTTTAGTACTCCTGGCTATCCCCCAAATCTTTTTCATCTCAGCAACATAATCTGCGGAGGCAGACAAGGAGAATTGTGCTACTGTTGCTACTGTTCACAGGTAGGAGTCAAAAACCTTTGCTAATCACTGTAAATCCCGAATAGGTTTGTCGGTAGATTAAACTCAAATCAATTGTTGAATAAGAAAAGTCAGTCTGCAGGTAGTTTCCCCCCTCCAACTTTCTTGATGACTGACCTAAAAAATACATGGTCTGCTGTTTGCAAACTTTAAAAAAAAATGAACAAATAAACCATAAAGCTCTCAGGCCTCCAGTCCAATCTTTGCACATTATCAACTAAATCCTTCATTAGTGGCTGTCAAATGTAATATATGGAGTGCAGCTAGGTAATTTGTTTAGCTCCCACAGGTAATTCTTTAGCAAATGCTTTTATTTGAGTTTTCAATCATTGTTTTCTGAGTTTACAGGTTTATGGCACTGATAAGAGGAGATACAATTGAAAAAAAGAGTTTTTTACTTTTACATCACTTTAGGGAACCACTATTTTTCCTATAACTGCTAATTTGGGCAAAGTGTTGCTGCCCTATAATTTCTATTGAGGACCAGTCTAAAATTGCTTTATGTGTCACTTCCAGAATATGTCTATTCAGGGCTTTTTTTCTCATAGAACGCCCAGAACGGAGTTCCGGCACCTTTTTTGGATGGAACCTTGTAGGGTAGGCAAGGTGGGTTGCATGACAGGTGTGAGTTCCAACACCTTTTTTTTTTTTTTTTAGAAAAAAAGCACTGTGTCTATTTTTGTGAAATTTCTATCCCATATTTTCTGTGTCCATTAACATTCTCAGACTGAGGGACTAGGTCAGGGGTAGGCAACCTTGGCTCTTTTATGACTCGTGGACTTCAACTCCCAGAATTCCTGAGCTAGCATGGCTAGCTCAGGAATTCTGGGAGTTGAAGTCCACGAGTCATAAAAGAGCCAAGGTTGCCTACCCCTGGTCTAGGTCTAGACAACTCGCCACAGCCAATTCACCACAGTCAGCTTGGCATGGCCAATTCACCACAAGCAACTCTCCACAGCACAATTCACCACAGCTAACTCACCCCGGGACAACTTGCCGCAGGACAAAAATTACATAACATCAAAGAAATGGTGGAATTAAAAAAATATTTTTTAATTATTTAAAATAATTAAATAAAATTGTTGAATTGTCCCGCAGTGAGTTAATCCCATGGCACGTTGGCCATGGCAAGCTAGCCACAGTGAGTTGACCATGGCGAGTTGATAGCAGTGAGTTGGCTACGGCAAGTTAGCCGTGGTGAGATACTGCCCTAGATACCTCAGGGGCAGTATTAATCAAAAACAACATATCTTCCATGTTTTAAACCATGAGATGCTTAAAATATTTTAAAGATAGTTTTACACTTACAGAACAGATATGTATGAATAAATAAATTGTCGTTCACCTTATTTCAGCGACATGCACAACTGACTACAAACAAAACAATGTTTTCATGGTTACTGAAACTTGGGTGAACGTTTTCTTTTGATAGGTCATATTCATTTCAGATTTTAATGCATGATTTAAATTAAGGTTATCACAATGCATAAATCATTTTATACTAAATATGATACATAAATGTCTTATTTACTCATCATTCAACCAGTTTAGAACAGGGTGGACTGAAAAGCCATGCTGAACATAATTTCACTTATGGACTTCACACTATTAATTCCTGCTGCAGATGCTAACCTTTATCACATAAAACTATAACAAAAGTGTGTTCTTTCTCTCTCTCTCCTCTCTCTCTCTCTCTCTCTCTCCTCCTCACATAAAACTATTCTTGCTACAAATACAAGAATCATGCCAGTTGTAAAAGCTTCTTTTATATCAGCCAAATGATGCATGACCAACACGATAGAGCACTTAACAGTTTCTAAAATGAAACGGCAAATTGCCATTATATGACCATTCAACTGGCCACAGGCAATATTATAAAATTTATTGCAGCAAGCCACTACATTAAGTTTAGCTTCTCATTTATAACACGTTGTCATCAGTCAGGCAGTCCTGTCTCTGCCAATTTAATCCCACTAGAAAGTTTTTTCTATCTGTGGAGTCAACCAGTAGTCCATCTATGTTCAGTGTACTTCTAGAATGATAGTTCCTGGGGCTGCCAATTCATAAAACTCTGTGCAACAATTTTATCTTGTCATCCAGAAGTGATGGGAAAACACAGGATGCTTACAAATTGAAGACAACGATCCCTGAACCCCATAAAATGCTGAGAATGAGGCAGAGTGATTGCTTGACAAAAGCCCTAATAAATAGCATCTAAAGAGCGAGACACACTTTTCTATTCAGTACTGCCATTCCGTATGTTTCTTTTTAGGCCTCTTGTGGGTCATATGAAGAAATGGAAAGGCTATCACTTTCAAAGAAGTTGACTACTGAAGTTAATAAATTTCATTCACACCCTCTTCTTTGCCCTTCCTTTTGAATAACAATGCCATAGAGAAGCATTTCACAACCAACATGGGAAGATTTCAGCATCCAGAATTAACCATAGCAAAGACATTCTGGAAATCCACATATTCTAGAGGATGACTGAGCTGGTCTAGGCTGCCATATAAATTTAAACACACACACATACACATTTCTTTCAAAATAGAAATTGAAATTTTATTAATGGGTAAGAAATTCTGCCTGGCTGAATTACTGTCTGCAAATCTCCTTTTCACTGTCCGAATCCAATTTTAATCTCTGGCTTAAAACAACAAGCTGTCAATAGCATTTAATTTTTGTTTCAACAGCTCTAAATCAAAACTAGTTGAACTAGGACAGGGGTAGGCAACCTTGGCTCTTTTATGACTCGTCATAAAAGAGCCAAGGTTGCCTACCCCTGAACTAGGAAGAGTAGGAAACCAGTAAGTGTTGCCATGTTACTATGGAAGTGAAGTTATCTGTGTATGTGTAAATCAGGAAAATCCTGCTGAAAGATGCCAAACTTACATCCTTTAAAAACATCATTATGGACAAAGAAAGGTGACAAGGCATATATAATCACCTTCATTTCCTGAGATTCTTGGAAATACTGAGGATTTTTCCAGGAAAAACAACAACTCTTGGACTGAGACATGAAACAGTAACTTTAGAATAGTCACTCTTGGCCAATCTAACCTATTAAGACAATAGAAGGACTGCTTTTTTCTGTTTTCCACGTTAGTGAATTACATCACTTGAGAACACAGAAAAAAACAGATTGTTTTGCTTGGAGTCATCATTCATTATTACTCCCTGACTAAGCTAAAATTTAACCCAACATCCAGTTATATCCAGAATGCTTATTCAGTTTTCTTGATTCACAATTTTTATTTTGAAACATATGGATTTCCTTTATCGAACAGCTATCTGTGGCTCATTTTTAAAAACTTTCTAAATAAACCTGTCGCTGCACCTTTGCAGGAAAAGGTTTTAGCATGTTAGGCTTCCAGGCAATGGAGTTCAAAAGACAGGTTTATTTAACCTTGGTGGCGCAGTGATTAGAATGCAGTATTGCAGGCTAATTCTGCCTACTGCCAGGAGTTCGATCCTGACCGGCTCAAGGTTGACTCAGACTTCCATCCTTCCAAGGTCAGTAAAATGAGGAGCCAGATTGTTGGGGGCAATATGCTGACTCTGTAAACCTCTTAAGAGAGTGCTACAAAGCACTATGAAGCAGTATATAAGTCTAAGTGCTATTGCTAATAAGGCCATCAAACCCAGCAACAGATTTAAGGCGGGATGAAAAGCCCATTAAGGAGACGGTGGCAGGTACAGGACAGTTCACATGTTTCTGTATAATCTTCCCATTCATTTCCTTAATGAGCTTGTTTGGTCATTTCATCTATCCACTTGATTAACATTGTGTGGAAGCCATGAGGGCTAGCAATATTCATACAGTAATAATAATAATAATAATAATAATAATAATAATAATAATAATAATAATAATAATAATAATAATAATAATAATAATAATAAAGTTGGAAGGAACCTTGGAAGTCATCGAGTCCAACCCCCTGCTCAGGCAGGAAACCCTACACTAATGCAGTGATGGCGAACCTTTTAGAGACTGAGTGCCCAAAAACCGCCTCGCCCCCACCCACAGGGTCACCCACTGCCTCCATGGCCCGCCGATCGCCCAGGCGGCCCAGCGGCACCATGGCGGTCATGCTCTCTGCCCACGTCCCGCAGCATCATCTGCGTGCGACGGGGTGTGAGGGCAGAGCCTTGTCCCTACTGCCCGGCTGCAATATCCTTGGCTGTGCTGCTCTGCGCAGGCCACGCCTGGGGGTGACTCCCCTCTGGGGGGCCTGCTGGTGAGGAGGGGGCCGTGGGGGGAGGCGGGGCTGGGGCAAAGGCGCACGTGCCCACAGGTTCGCCACCACTGGACTAATGTATCAGTGGCATGTCTGCAGGGGAAAAGCTCCCAAGTTCAACCTATATTTGTTTTAAAAAGCCCCCACCAGCACACCAAATGTGTCCTCAGAGAGTGACTATTGCCTTAAGATAGTGATGGATGGGTTAGGGCGGCAGAGGTTGGAGGTAACACAGAACCTTGCTTTATCTTAAAAGGAGAAAAACTGGTTGTCTAAAGTGCAGCACTTGAATATCTCCTGCAAATGGTCTGCCATAAACCTTACTGAATCTGGTGCTAGATGTGCTAGGAATGAAGTTCACAGAAATCCTTCCATATTAATTGGGAATTCTGAAAATGGCAGTTCCAAAACAATTGAAGATTTCCTTCCCACAGGAAATTGAGGAGGTTGGATTCCTGGATTCAAAAATATTTATTTATTATATAATATATACTCCTGTATGTTTCCAAGTAACAGTGTTGTTTACCTACCACAAAGCATCCAACTCTCCCTCATCCCCAGATTAATTTTCCCAAAGGTAAATTAATTCTTAAACCAAACTCTGGGTGGCTTACAATCAAGAATAAAACACCATAAATTAGGTCTATGAGCATTGTTTATATTATTCATTGGTAGTTCTTCACATGAAACTACGCTGTTCATTACAGTATTTATAGAAATTCAATAGTGAATCCTATTTCTAAATGGTTAAACATCACTGGCATTTCTCAGCCACTGTAGATAATAGAGAATATGCTTTATGGGACCCAATGACTGCTTTTTTATATGAATCCAGATCTGGAACACAGAAGGAGATGGGGCAGCTTTAATCCTCTGCTCCCAATCCATGGGGATGGATCTGAACTTTAATCCTGAATTCAGAAACATGCCTGAACTCAGCATCTGATGATACTGAAGGGAAAAATACTATTGGCATACATTTACAACTACCAGAAAAAATATTGGAATAAAACAGAATCTGATAAGATTGCTTTGTACAGTGTCAGCCTTTTTTCCTTTCTTCATCCACGATTTCTGAGTTCATCCATTTGAAATGAGACCCAAGACATCTATAGAACTTGGCCAAACTCCATAGCTATACAAAGAAGTTACCCTTCACTATGGCAACAGTACAGGTCTCACAAGTCCTGCAATTACTTTCATCTAATTTTCACTGCATTTTACTGGCTTGGAACATTATTGCTTTGAAGCCATTGTTTATCTCAGTTGGGTATTCAAAGCAGAGACTTTGCAATTGTATAAAGGGTCACTAATATTTCACTCCATCTATCTAAGTCCAACAAGAATTAAGTGTAAAGTAAGTGTCTCCTTGAGACCCCACAAGTTATATTGAGATCATTGCCAATCCATTCTTACGGTAGCTCACTTCCGTTTCTAAAACGTAAGTCTTCCCTCTTACAATGTTCTAGAAAGCATTGGCAGATGTATGCCACAGTCAAGTGACAAAATCTTAACTGTTCTAAGCTCAGAAGAAAAGTATTCTGCCACAACATGTTTATTATGACTGGTATGTAACAGTGAAGGAACTGTTTACCTACCACAAAGAGGTCCGTGGCAATGGACCTAGGTACTTGCAAGACCGCCTCCTACCAAACACCTCCCTTCGACCAGTCCGCTCCCACAGAGAGGGCCTCCTTAGGGTGCCGTCGGCCAGACAATGCCGGCTGGCGACCCCCAGGGGGAGAGCCTTCTCTGTGGCAGCTCCTGCCCTCTGGAATGACCTACCCCCCCAACCTACGTACAGTTGCGGACCTGCGCCTTTTTCGCCGAGCCCTGAAGGCCCATTTATTCCGTGCGGCCGGCCTGGTGTAGTTTGATTATGTTTTAGTGGGGGTTTTGTATGGGGTACTTTTAGAGCAGGCCTGTTATTTAATTTGATTTTAGAACAGAAACTTGTGTATATTTATCGTGGTTTTTATTATCGCCTGTTCACCGCCCTGAGTCCCGTAAGGGAGATAGGGCGGTATATAAATTCAATAAATAAATAAATAAATAAATAAATAAATAAATAAATAAATAAATAAATAAATAAATAAATAATAATAATAATAATAATAATAATGAAGAGAGCAAACACTTACAGGCTGGAAACATGGAACTTTCAGCAGCAAAAATGCATCCAGTAATTCATCTTAGGAGGTCAGAGAAATCTTATCTAGTTAGTAAAACGTTGGCATCAACTTTCCTCCCACTTTGTAAGATCAGCCACATCATAGGTCTCTGACATTGCTAAAGTCAGCAGAGTACCTAACACTCTGCAGGAGAAGTCCTTCAGTTCCTTTTAAAGCTGCTTTGGCCCATAAGGACCTAATCAATTCCCATTTTCTTTTCCCACATTAATCCAATATCCTTTAGGTAGGTATTGCTCAAGGGAGGTTCAGTAGATAATTCTATCAAAACATAAAACACTATTTTTGATCTTATCTTCTGTGATAGCTTGCCAAGGTCCTGCATCTGATAGGACACTCATAGCCATCAATGAAATGATTTGTGCATTTAATGTGTTATATTTATAATACCACATCTCAGAACATGCTTCCCATCCCCACAGGCTTTTCCTTACAAAAAAAAGCAGTGATTGATTTAAACTAGAGGTTTCCCAACAACTTTGCCCAAAAACACCTTTTGTTGAGATTACATTTGTATTCAGCAGATTTCCTTAAACTGAGGTAAGATTTTCTCATAAACCTGTTCCTTTACTGAACTTCATGGTCTGCTAGACTTGTCTCCGATAGACATTACAGAGAGCAGAAGGAATCCACTCTAGGTTAGCAGTTTCAGATTTCATGTCTCTGCTCCTAATTCTAACATTGTATACAGTACCATGATTTAGTTGCCTAAATAGTTGAAATGAACATCCGCCCACATGTGTGTGTGTGTGGGGGGGGGGGAGAGGCAAGAAACATCATGACCTTCTCATTCAAATTATGTAATTTCCATTAATTACCCAATGATGTCACAATGCACATGATATCATTTATTGGATCCCTATGACTCCCACCATTAATAACCACGGACTTCCTAACCAGAAGTTCAAAAAAGGACTTCATAACTAGAAGCCTAAAACAAGTTGATGCACCTTTCAAAATAGGGTGCCTACCCTGCTATGATATGAATATTTTGAATAATAAATACAATCATGATATATAATTAAAATGTAGGGATTACTATCATTGTTTTCTAAGAACTGCAGTAGGTTTTCACTAAATAACATGACAACAAGTACTAGTTTTGAAACTATTACTGAAGCACTAACTGCCGCAGAAAGAGACATATTGAAATTTTAATTCACTTGAGCCCTTAAGTGTTGCTCGCAATCTAAATGTCGAAGCTGCAATCACACAGAAGCTGCAATCACACAAACACCAGAATATTTAAAAAGCCAAACAAGCACTTTGGTCTCCTTACTGCTTTCAAAGTGACATTCCAGTTTTAAGTGACCTTTGCATCTGTTCTTTCAGTCTCTCTTTATGGCCTTAACTCCTTCTCTCCATTACAATCCTTCCTTTCTCCTATTAGACCAGTGGTTCTCAACCTTTTTAATGCCGCGACCCCAACCGGTCGTAAGTCGAGGACTAAACCGGTCGTAAGTCGAGGACTAAACTGGTTGTAAGTCGAGGACTACCCAACCGGTCGTAAGTCGAGGACTTTCCCTGCCCGGGAGCACCACGCATGCGTGGTTCCGCCCCCTGCGCCAGCCGAGGCGTAGCTGGCAAGCGGCAGAGATGGAGCAGGCCGACCACCAGCTGGGGAAAAAATGGCGGACAAAAAAAAATGGCGGACAAAAAAAAATGGTGGACAGCCTTGCTTGGCGACCCCCATGAAATGGTTGATCGACCCCAAATGGGGTCCCGACCCACAGGTTGAGAACCACTGTATTAGACCCAGATTCCTACCATTTAATCTAAGCTACCATATTTAAGAAAGTAACTTAACAATCAAGTAACTTAATCAACCATGGTGATTAAAGGCCAATTCCACAACTGTTGATTCAAGACAACTTATATGAAAAACACTAATAGCTGAAAAGCAGATTTGGGCTAGTTATTTTTAAACCCATCCTTAAAAACAAACCATAAGGTTCACACACACACACACCCCCACACACACAAAATATTAAGCCATAATTGCAAGCATTGACATCCACTGAGGTTGTCTGTAAAGATAAAGTCCAGGACCACAAGAATGAAATCTTGTCCTTTTTACATGCATTTTGTGATGAATATAAAAGAAGGTAGGACTGCAATCATGTCTCTCAATTGCCCTCGACTTTGTTGACCCTTTGTTGACGCTGAATGCCTCTGCTTGCAAGCATGATGTTGCTTTGATCTACAACTGCTGTTATTTTTTAGCTACGGTAATCCTGGACTTAAAATAGCTCATTTAGTTAGTGACCATTCAAAGTTGCAACGGCACTGAAAAAGTAACTTATGACCATTTTTCACACTTATGGCCACTGCAGTATCTCCATAATTGTGTGATCGAAATTCAGATGCTTGGCAACTGACTATATTTATCATGGCTGCAGTGTCCCAAGGTCATGTGATCACTTTTTGCCACCTTTTGACAAGCAAAGTCAATAGGGAAGGCACTGAACAACCATGTTACTAATTTAACCACTACAGTGATTCACTTAACAATTCTGGCAAGATGTTTTTAAAATGGGGCAAAACTCAACTTAACAAATGTCTCACTTAGCAACATAAATTTTGGGCTTAATTGTGGTCGTAAGTCAAGGACTACCTGTATTTCCTTGCAGTGTAACTGGACTACAGTTCCAGTCCCATGAAATAAACATCCAAGAACTTTAGTTAATAACATTTATTAACAGAAAATTTACCTATGCGTTCAAAAGAGCGTATGTAATATTGCAGTGCTCTGAATCTCTCAGAAGACGAGCTTTTTTGGGGGGGAAAATGAAGTCTATCTTTGGTCAGCAAAGTACCAATGCACTTCCTCATTCAGCGTGAGCAGGTCTTGCTTTATTTTTGCAAGTTCTACATGTCACTTAAGACAGTTGTGAAAATAACTTGTATAGAATTATGTTTAATTGGGCTGAAAAATTCAGGAGACTACAAATCAGTAGCTAAGAAAATCAATAAATCAATTAATAAATCTGCTACCATCCACTGGTTAGTTGTTTGGATTCTTGCAGTCTGTATCTGTTAGCTCTAACTTTATACTATTTTCACCAGAGTCAGCATAGACAATATATGAGCATTTGGGATCTACGGTAATATTTAGAAACAGATAGGGGTCTTCCTGTGATTCATCTATATTTTGTAAAAATTTGTAACCAATCACTAACTTCCATATAAATGAAAGTTGATAATCTTCTTCCCTTTTTAAATTATATAATATTTATACATTTCTAAATATCTTTTGACAGATTAAATACTAACATTTGTTATGAAAGGACGTCTCTTGTGTTATAATCCATTGTGCAGTATAATTTATTTCAGCATTCAAAATATCTGAAACTTATCTTATCTTGCAAAATATATTCATTTCAAAAATACCTTATTAGCTTTGAGCTCTATATATTGTGCTTGTATGTGTGTATTCTATTCTCCCTCTAAGTTTTTTCCACCCAAATAAACCTTCCATTTTTTTATTCTGCAGTTGCCCAATGGTATTCAAGTTGTATCTGTAGCTCAGGGTTGAGCTATATCAGGCATGTCAAACTTGCGTCGTCACATGACGTCGCGCAACGTATCGGGCCGGTTTTGCCATTGCAGGCAATGGAGTGGGCGCGGCTTCCACGTGATGCATCCGGCCTGTGGGCCGGCAATTTGACACCCCTGAGCTAGATGCTCTCTGAGCTTGGTTGTTTGCTTGCAGATGTTTTACTACCCAACTAGGTAGCATCATCAATGTGAATGAGTGTAACAAACCTCTGAAATGTTTACAAGCAAATAACAAAGCTCAGAAAGCACCAAAAACATGTTTTTACTAATAGTGACAATGCTCTATTAGAGGAAGATATACAAAACCAATCTATTCTGATTTCTCATTGAGTGATTTCTATGAAAATAGTCTATTAACAAATGTAATTTGAATCTCAAGGAAGAAAACAGTAGCATTGGGAAACAAAAATATTGTCATATTCAGATATTATGGTAAGCCACAACGGTAAAAAACAACAACAATTTTTTCATGAATCATTATGGTTTGGCTTTGCCAATAGCCATAATATCTTGACAGCATCTTCAACATCTTTATCTTTGTGTGTACACCAGTAACTCTGGCATAGTTCTCTCCTAATAAGCAGAAATTAAGGGGAAAAATAATTCTGGTTTGTTAGTAGAAAAAAAAGGTAGAGTTCCATATTTGCATTTAACACCAATGCTAATAAGTCATGGTGTTCACCAAACTGTTTTACAGTTCGGGCATAATGTCCAACCACAGCCTGTGATAAATGTGACATATATTACTCCCTGCAACATACTGTTCCACATAGCTATCTTATTTTAAGGCCAGCCATAATATTCATTGCTGCCTACAGCAGAGAACTGCTTTTGTGTAGTTGCTAAGAGACCCTTTTGTCCAATGTTTGATCCAAACATTGCTTAGGAGGTAACACTACCTCCTAAGCAGCAGCCAGGAGCTATTGCAGCAACAAACTAGGAACTCACTGCCTATCAATCCTCAAAGCTGGAGTTAAATGCTACTTAACATATTGCCATAATTAAAGACTGGCTGAGCTAGTATTCTAACCTCTGAAATAGTATTTTCTCCTTACATTAAAAGGGCAAGGAAACTATACATTATAGTTACTATAATGTTTAACAATGAACCATAGGACATTTAAGTCAATAAACATGACCTACTTCACAATTGTACAAATTCATCAAATTGGGGAGGGGGGATGCATAGAACACTGATCTGCTACAGCAGACATGTCAAACTCGCAACATCATGTGACTCACGTGACGTATCGGAACTTTTCCCCCATTGCCGGCAATGGGGTGGACGCGGTTTCCCCGTGACACATCTGGCCCACGGGCCGGCAGTTTGATACCCCTATACTATAGTGTTTGCAAAACTATCAGGATTGAAATTCACATCCTATCCAACTGGAAGGTGATGGGTCAGGAAAGGGGTTGTTAATTATCTCTTCTACAAAGCTTGGCTACTTTGATATTCACTTGTTTTTGCAATCAATTCTGAAAGCATGTTTTTAAGACAGACATATGCAGGGGAAAGGCCATTTCTTTTTCAAGTTTTTTTTTTGTTGTTAATTGCGAAGTCGTGTCCGATCCATCGCGACCCCATGGACAACGTTCCTCCAGGTCTTCCTGTCCTCTACCATCTTCTGGAGTCCATTTAAGCTCACGCCTGCTGCTTCAGTGACTCCGTCCAGCCACCTCATTCTCGGTCGTCCCCTTCTTCTATTGCCCTCGATCTTTCCCAGCATTAGGCCCTTCTCCAGTGAGTCCTTCCTTCTCATTAGGTGGCCATTTTTCAAGTTACTTGGGTTTTTTAAAATTAACAGAAATACAGCTTTTACTTTGGAACAGTATTACTGTATAAATCAACATGACGGAGAAAGGACACATTTTGTAAAAATAAGATTTTTGTGGAATTTGTATTTGCTTATTTTCATAACCTGACAACACTGATGAGAAAATGTCACATGACTCATAAAGTTTCAATACAAAGATCACCTTTTTGTACTTAATTGACACAACTACATTAAGTCATGGGATCTGCACTGTGATGTCAGGATGCACTGTGATGTCAAGATGTACGTTGGGTCATTTGTTCCTTTCCTTGTTTCTGTGGACAGCTATGCAAAAACACCGTAGCTCAGTTTTGCTGGCCTACCCTTGCCAAATTACCATGTTCATAGCTAAGAGCTGCCTGAGAATTTTAGGAGCTGCTATACTGAATATCAGGGTGGCATCAAGTTGGAGAATGTCACTGTAAACCAACCTACATCTTTCACAGTAGATGAATAGTAGATAAAGCTAAAAAAATACCCATAATCTGTTTCGATAATGATAGTCTCTGGATGATAACTGCTGATTGGGATAAAATCACTTAAAAACGTATGCCAAGGAAAGTGACTTATAGGAGGGGAAAGATGGTGTGACTATGGCAGGTAATAAAATGAAATGAAAGGGTTCCAAAAGGACAAAAAGGAATATTTCAAACGACAGCATATTATAGTGGAGTGATATATTCTTCACTTTAATAAGCAGTTTGGTGTGGTCGTTAAGGTGCTGTTCTAGACACCAGGAGTCTGTAAGTTCTGGTTCCACCTTAGGCATGAAAACCAGCTGGGTGCCTTGGAGCCAGTCACTCTTTCTTAATCCAGCTCATCTCACAGGGTTGTTATTGTCGGGAAAATGGGAGGGAGAAAGAATGTTATGTTTGTTTGCTGCCTTGAGTTATTTTAAAATAATAGCAGCAGAATTTTAAAAACTCTAATTAAAAAAAATAAACAATGAAATAGGACACATCAACTGGCCAGTTGGAAGTTAATTATTTTTTTCATATGCACTGTAAAATGTTATGCACTGAACATTTCAGGAAGAGAGAAATGAACATCTCCATTACCTTTAAGTGCAGACGTACAAATGGAGAAACTATCTCAACCACAAAATAATAAAGAATCACAAAAGCTGCCTTCCAGTGGACCCAGTAACACTTAGCTATGACATGAAAAGAAATAAGAACCATACAGGAATGTCAGCTGCATCAGACTGCTACAGGTTGGTATTGTTTAGTAGAATAAATTCCTCATTATTATTATTATTATTATTATTATTATTATTATTATTATTATTATTATTATTATTATTATTATTATTATTATTATTATTATCTTCTGAAATAAAACAGGTGTTAATAATAGTGTTTATTTTCCCTTGCAATTAATCCATTGATTGTCAATCTTCGTGGAATATATGAGCTTGAATAGAATGGCACATTTTATCAGCGAAACAGTGTCTTAGATGTGGCACAACATGCAAGAAAAACTCCACCAAGTCTCTTTTTATTTATTATTCATTTGAATATTTATTCATTCATTCAATTTGTACAGCCGCCCATCTCACATGTGTAACTCTGGGCAGTTCACAACAATTAAAAACAATAGCAAAAACAGTAGAAAATGTAAATAAAAAAAATGTAAATACAACCAGACACATGGTGAAAAAGTCAGTTACACACAAAATATAATCACAGTCAGCAGGTAAACACCCTCAACTCATCATAACCATTAAAGAGACTCACCACTCCCACTAGCTCTTTTCCTTTCCCTCTGGCCTGCCAAACTAGAACAGACTTTTCTGGCATTGCACTCACCATAACCTAACAGTAATAATTAGATTCCCAGCACACGAGAATTATGGATAGTGGATAGGACCACCACCACTGCAATATACTGTATGCCTTCAAGTTGCTTGGAAAACTTTGATGTTCCATAGAACATAGATTAACAATTGTGACTGTAAATCAGTGGACCCCAACCTTTTGGGCACCAGAGACCGGTTCTGTGGAGAAAGGTTTTTCCACGGACCGGAGAGTGCGTGGTTTTGTGTGCTGCCTGCATCCCACGGATGGGGCTTTGCTTATTTGTGTGGATCGGTTGCTGGCAGACCACGGCCCGGCCCGTTATCAGTCCACGGACCGGGGGTTGGGGACCCCTGCTGTAAATCACTTATCTAATCATTTGTGAGTCTTAAATGTGCTGCAAGACTAATTAATTATTTAGAAACTTTCTTTTATTAATTGATTTCATAATCTTAAATGTCAGCTAATATTGTTTTTCTTCGATCTGCAAATTTTTGTCATAACTTAGAACTTGGGTGGAGTTTCTTAATAAGATTTTTGCTATACTTGGAAGTTCAGGACACATTCTTTTTATAGAGTATTACTAGATTGCTAAACCTATGAACTGAATGAAAACAAATTGCAAAATTCCAAAGCTACACTGTATTTATTATTTTCCACCTTCTAAATTAAGGTATTTGCCCAGGTTCATTGGAAAGAAAAGGTATTATATAGGTCTCTTCTGGGGGGGGGAATCAAATTCATCCCCATTTTTTATAAATAAAGCCAATGTTTTATAGAAAAAATGTAAATCCAGGTTACATTTTTTAAAGAAATTATTTATGCTGCACCTACTTGGGTTGAAAGAATTTTGGATTTTCCAACTATGCATATTTATAAATATATGTATATGTATACATATATTTATACACATACATTCACACACAAACGCACACACAATCACACACTTCCATCATTAATCCCTCCAGATCATCTAGGCATAATCTTTGGGCTTGGTTAACAATACTGCAGCATTGCATTTAGCTACAAGATTAATTTAACATAAGGAAAAGTTTACAAATAGAAGAAAGGAATTTGAGTTGCAGGATCTAAAATTAGACTCATAAATTTTATAAGATGAAAGAAAAGAAAGAAAAGCTGAAAATATGCAGGGCAATCGCCGAATGCTATATAGTCATTTCTGCTCTTATTCTGTCTTTGGACAAAGTAATGGTCTTGCTGTTAGTCTGGGGTAAAGCCCATCCCCCTCTAGAGAAGCTTACTGGATTAGTCATTCTCTCACAACCCAGCTGAACTGACTTAACAGTATTGTACCTGTGGAAAAACTGGAGGAGGGAGTGCTGTGTACACTATCTGAGACCTGGGGAAAGGGTGGGATATAAATTTAATTAACCTACCTACTTAACTAATAAAAACAAGATTGAATAGGAAGTGTTGCACAAGCCATAATCTAAGTTGTAACAAAAGCTATAGTTCTGAATTCTATTTATTTGTTTGGTCAGTTTGAATTCTATTTACTTGTTTGGTCAGAGTCACCAATGACTCTGGACAACTTATAGATAAGAACAAGTTTTAAAAAGCAATAAAAACCCAGGGCTCCAGGAAGGAGAAACAAATTCTACTATACCAGGGGTTCTCAACCTTGGCAACTTTAAGACTTGTGGACTTCAACTCCCAGAATTCCTCAGCCAGCTTTGCTGGCTGAGGAATTCTGGAAATTGAAGTCCACAAGTCTTAAAGTTGCCAAGGTTGAGAACCGCTGTACTATACCATTATTCTTGGGTTCACATGCCATCACCAACTTATTGATTGTGGGAAATGGGAAGACATACCTCTTGGGTTCTCCTGATAAGACTTGGAGCACGTCAAATAGATCTTACAAAATGGGCAGAAAAAGTAGGATGGGTCCACTAATAGTTAGATTATATCACGAAAGATTTTAAAGATGACCACCAATGCCTTAAACTGTACCTAAAAGCTCAGTGATAACTGGTAGAGTGCCCAAAGAAGATTCATAATGAAATGTACCCATAACTATTTGCAATACTGCATTTTGTAGCTTCTGAGTAGTCTTTAAGAACAGCACCAGGTAGAGTCAAGTGCAGTATACCAAATGACATGTGACTAAGACATTGATGTAATTAAAACACTGAGTAACTGTGAAAATACCCCCCCCCAAAAAAATCCAGGCTTATGTGCAACTGGCAATAAAATGAATCTGGAATTAAAATCCCTTCTAGTCATAGCTACCACTTGTTTTTTAAAAAGGAGCTGTGAGTCCAATGATCTTGGCTTTTTGCTTTGTTTTCGGTTGCCACAGTACTGGGAGGGGGGATGAGTGGTTTTAAGGTTAGACTAAACCATAAACTGTCCCGTGGGAACCAAGGTCATTGCTGCCTGACTTTGGGCAGGCTGAGCCTTCCGTTAGAAAGTCCACCAAAGTATTCTATTGGAGAACGTGGACAATTACATAATGCTGGGGTGGGAAGTTCAACTTTGTAACATTGTAATGCTTGAGAGGGAACTCCAGACTTGGTTTCACTTTTGACTGTGCTGATACTTTGTAGCCAATAAATATGTTCTTTAAGGAAACCTCTTGCCTTGGAGTTCTGCTTTTACTGGTCTCATCTATCGGAACCATGACAGCAGTTTCATGTAGATATTAAACAGGAGAAGTAAGAGCACTGAGCTCTGAGGAACCCCAGAGTGCAGGGATCTTCATTACTGGGACGAACCCTGGAGAAAGGCAGTGAATTATCACAGGACTGTGCCCCCTTTTGCATCCCCCAGAGCCAATCCAGAAGGATATTATGATCAATGGTAAAGAAAGCCACTAAGAATGAAGACCAGGACAGCTGCATCATTCCTAACCTAGTTGCATCAAAATTCATCTACAAACATGCTATTCAGACTGAAATGGAAATTCAGATTAGTTTTGTGGTGTCCTCAAATTCTAAGGGCATCAGGCTTCCATTTGCTGTGGAATAAAAGTACTCTTTGCTGAAACAGGCATTTCTAATCAAAATCAGATTCTAACAAATTGTTTTTCAACTATATTCTGTACTCTATTTAAAATCAAAGGCTCTCTTTGATTTTAGTTAGATTTGGAATCAAAAGATTTTGCAAAGTTTGTATTCCAGACAATGTTTAGCCTTTCAGCATTCTAAAGAGACTTAAGTGTGGAGTCCTTCTTCAAAATTTTCTAGGATTTTTTTTTAATTAATCAACCTTGCAAACTTCACCATTGTTTTAACATAGGTTCCAAAAGCGTAAGTCAAGAGACTTTTGCTATGAATCCTGAAAATAAATAAACGGAACATGTGCTGTCCATCATAAATCAGAGGTGGATACAATTCTACCAGGTTTTCATAATGAATGACCTTGGGTCAAGGTAACACCTGTTCTAACTTTCTCAAGCAGAACCAGGAGTCTGAGTTTATAAGAATATACAATGAGCAGAGAGTACAGTCTGTATTAGCAGTTTAAAAAAAAGCAACTTGTTGACAGGCGAAAAATTAAGATAATCCAACGTGCTGTTTCCACAACGAGACTTACTCCGTCATCTAGCAGAGGAACATTGCTTTTGACCATGGAGCATTTGATTTAATGCAACAGGTATTAGCCAATGAATCAATTTTCAATGGATTTACTTCATCTTTTAAAAACCAGTGGCCAACACTACACGTTAGGGATTACACATTCTATACATAAATCAGGGCTGTGTAACGCTTTGGACTAGCGAAAAAGAGCATGCAGAGATGTGCATGTAGCCTGTTAACTTCTTAAACCAATTTTGCTGCAGCTTCAGAAGACAATGGTGCAAGTGCGTGGAACACAGACACAACTAGGGACAGGTGCCAGGTGAATACAACTGCTCTTCCAAGCACCCTTTTGTCTCCAAACCTAAAGCGACGCAGGCCACTCAGGTTAATCCTGCATTTTGCTCTATGCACAAAAGTGGAAAGATGCCTTGATTCCTACCATGGACGAATGGGTTACAAAAGCTGATGGAATTAGCAGAGATGGCCAAGTTGACCGTGCTGATAAAAGAAAAGAACACAAGTACCTTTGTCTCTACTTGAAAACCACTTCTGGACTTTGAGCTTGAGGTGGAAAAAAATGATATTATGATTTTGGGTTTTACCAATTAGACTGATTTGCCGGTACAGAAATGGCTAGTGCATACCACTATAGAAATGTAAAAAGTTGAGATTTGATTTTAATGTCTGATTTTACTGCAACAGAGAGAGTCGGAAGTCAATGCCTTTTGTTTCTTCCCCTCCCTTTCTTCACACTTTTTTGTTTTTCCTTTCTCTACTGTTGTCCCCTACTATTTGCTTTTGTATTAAAACTAATTTAAAAAAAAGTTTAATCCTGCCTTTTGCAAAGAATTCCCTTTTGCTTCTACATATCAAAAAAAAAAAAGGGGGGGGGGCAGAAGGTAGGCAGAGAGTGATTGGAGAGAATGACACATCCTGCCTGGAGCACTTTGAAGGAAAGGCAGAAGCACCATAAATAAATTAATAAGTAGGAGGAAAGGTATTTTAGCCACCAATGTTGTTGTCAGATGAATGTTTGGCATAAGAAAGTTATCAAATGGGTTCTGTACATCTATGGCTATATAGTAGTTATGCAGTTCAGCTAATCCACTCTTCCCCATGCAAGTGACCTCCAGAGTTATTCATATTGCCACCCCCTCCCAATTCTGGGAAAAGTTGCAGTCCAAAGGACTGAAGAAAGCCTCCAGAAAAGGGGTCTTCAAACTTGGCCCTTTTATGACTTGTGAACTTCAACTCCCAGAATTCCTCAGCCAGCGTGCCTGGCTGATGAATTCTGGGAGTTGAAGTCTACAAGTCATAAAAGGGCCAAGTTTGAAGACCCCTGCTCCAGAAAAACAGCAAAAGGAACAAAAAAAGATCTCACCTCAGAAAAATTGTAGGCCATAAATGTAAAAAAATATTTTTACTGCTCAAATCATTTCAGACTGAATAGCCCACATCTCCTTCATCTTTGTGAATCACTTCTGCTTACCTCCCTCCTATTTACCATGCATGAAAGCAAGGCTTAGTCGCCAGGGTACTGGCAATCAAGTGAATCTGACTGCAGGATATATTTCCTATAACTTATCTCAGTATGGATGTATGTCTCTGGCAAAATGGGACATTTTCATCAATAGCCCAGGTTGGTACTCGGTTCTATTTATACAATTTTTGAAACATGAAGAACAATAAACTGTGCAAGATTCTCTCCTCATTCATAAAGTGGGGTCTTTAAATTGCCTTATTTAAGGTTGTTTGCTCCATTCTGTGCCACATTAGAAACAGTAATGACAATTGTAAAAAAAAATTTAAAAACACAACAATATGCTATCATTTTGAAAACAATGTGTTTTTTCATACTTTCATTTTAGTTTAAATTAAGCTACATGTTTCTTCTCCCTAAAATGCCTCACTATAAGGAATTACAGCATTCATCAATTCTTTTTTATAGTAAATTCCAAACAGTAAATGGGTAAAGTACAAAGTAATCTTGACTTTATAGTTTGAGGGGTTTTTTAAAAAAAACTGCTGGGTGCAGAGACCAGAATGACATGCTTAAAGAGTATAAAATCTCCCAAGAGGAGACACTCAAACTAATTAGGAATCCCAAGAATTAAAAGAATGAAGGCAAGGTGAAAATGTCCCTGTTAACTATCAGAGGAAAATCAGTCCTTGTCTCTAAAACTGTGAGGTTATAACAGAATAAGGCTTTCACATAAAATTCTTAATTGGTCTATGGAATCTGCCAGCAGTGCCTAAGACTGAAACAAAATGCTTAAAAGGTTAAACACTGATATAGTTAACACATCTATAACCACATTTATATATGAGCAATTACAAACTGAATATATCCAATGGTTTCAGCCTTGCTTTACCATGTGGCTTTTTAAGGAGAGATCTTTAGTCATAGTAAAACTTCTCAGGAATGTATGTGAAATTGCTTCTTCAGCTCACTTTGGGCCTTAAACTGAGCCAGAGTGCTTTGATGGTTAAAGTGATAGACTTGGAACAGGAAGAATAATATAGATTAGACTGGAGAGACAAATATAATCCTGAGCAGGTTAAGGGATCCGTGTCAGGAACTTTTTAATCCAACCATGCCTTTTGCACAGCTCCATTAGTTGTGCAAGCCCAGGAAAAGACATTGCTGCTTTATGGTATTCCTGCAGACACAACATAGGCCTACAGACACAACATTGCCCTCTGGATTCAGGTTACAGCATAGTCCTAACATAATCAAAATTATTGAACACTTTTGGGACAGTAATTAAAAAAAAATCTGAGACCTTTGTATTATCTAAATTACTTGGACATTTCTTTTATGATATAGTGTATTTCTGATACTTCTCAAAGTAGATTACAAAAGGTTCAAATACAGCCAAGTAGCATGAAGAGGAATTCAGATGTGAGAAGAGCAATTACATGTAATAATTTCTCTAGTTTATATGTAAAAAATAGTAGGAAAGCTACTTTTTAGAGCAAAGTACACACCTGGAAAGGGCTGAGGTAGGGCAGAGGAAAAATCTCCCAGCTGAATACTGTACATGCTTTTTATGCAAGAAGACACATGTTAATTTCCTGGTATCACCCATACAGAACTGAAAAGATTCCTATCTGAAACCTCTGCCAGTCAGTCCAATAAACAGTTCAAATTAAAACAACATTCCAGGGCTGCTAAGAAGGGTTCTGTTTCTCTTCCTCACTCTTCCAAATGCTTCTTTCACCAAAGATACATTCCTGACACTTCTAACCTTGGAACAAGACTGGAAAAATAGTGCAGTTTTCAAAATGTTTTTTTTTTCCTGAAATAAGTTAAGCACATTAGAGTAAGAGATTACAAGTTGTTCTCACCCACTTTCACTTTTCCAGCCCACTGCCTGCTAAGAAAACGTCTGTACTGACAGTCAATACTGTTTAAATTATGTGAAGATCAATACTCTGACTTCCAGAGTATTGGGTGTACAAATGACAGACTCAAGCTGGTTTCGTTTTTGCTGAACTGAGAAATGCAGCAGAACAGAGAACCAGTGAACAGATCAGCTTCTCAAAATTCTTCTCTGGATAAAAGGGAGGACCAAAGGATTGCCCACATGGAGTCACTGCTTTCAAATGGACACTGGTTTAACCTACTTATTTTTTAATCATTCTGGAAATTGTTTGATAACTGCTTTCTGCATATTAAGAACCTTCAGAATGAGAGGTTTCATTGTACTGGGTGATTCTCCTTCAATCCTCAACAAAAGAATTTTCATGTAAGGATTTTTTTAAAAAATCATTTAATTTTGAAATAAACAACAGAAAGGTGATTGGAACATTGATTTTGAAAAGTTATAAACAGAATAATGATTAGAAATAAGATTCTGAAACTAATCATAAAAATCCTTCTTGTGGGTTGTTTAAAATGCTATGGTATTAAAAGTAGGAAAAAATATATAAAGTTAGCTTGTCTGATTAAGACTAAAATATAGATGTTATTGCTAGTAATTCTTAATGACTTCACTGATTAGGACTAAATAGCAAGACTAAAATTTGTCTATAAATATGAGATGCGATATGGGAAGGGAACTTTTGTTATAACACTGGAGAAGATAAGTTCTGAAATTGTATTTATTTTGATGAAGGGGGAAGCCATTTTATCAATTGGGTATTTTACTATTTCTATATTTTTCTTTTTAATTTTTTTCTCTGCACTTTTTTGTTTTATTTTTATATTATATTTTCCATAGTTTGTATTCATTTTTTATCTCTACATCTGTAGACTTTAAATAAATATTATAAAAAAGATGATCAATAGTCTAAACTATATAGAGTGGGTTGCATTCCTTTCCCTCTTTAAAACACAGGCATGAACACTGCTCTCTGCCATTTTCCAAAGAAAATTTTCTGAGAATTTAGGAGCTAATAAATTTCAGAATGTTATATAAATACTCATTTAAATAAGCATGTCTAACACAGAAACAGCATCCAAGAGTTTAACAAAATAAAATAAAAATGAAACACAGTATGTGCTAATTCTAACTCTTATTATTCATGGGGTGGCCATAACAATATAATTTTAATGTGTAAATCCTGAGCATGTAATGAGATAATTTATCTATCTATGCCTCCATCTTGGGATATGAAAACAAAGTATATTTAAACACCTTCCACAAAGTCACCTTTTTACTTTTTTTAGAATGGAACACGGGTATTATCACCATTTAGTCTAGAACAGGGATGTCAAATTCAATTTCATTGAGGGCCGCATCAGCATTGCGGTTGTCCTCAGCGGGGCCGGGTGGGTGTGGTCAGGGTGGGTGCGGCCTACTGGGTGGGCATGGCCAGCTCTACATCATTCGCATCAAGGGTGCCTGTGGGGGCCTGGGCAGGAGTGGGACAGATCTGAGGGTCTCTGGCAGAAGGGGGTGGGACCGGGGCAAGCGCCAAGGCATGGTCCATTTCTTCATTCCTCACAAAGGGTAACACCTCCCCAGCATGCACCCAGGGGGCGGGGCCGATACGGCAGGGGCTGGTTCCTCGCTGTTTCTAGACAGCCTTGTGGAGCTAAGACTGAATGTGTTTCAGCATAGATGGCCACCACAAAATTGTACATTGGCTCCCAGCCGGCCTGGGCCAGGGCCAAGGCAGTGGGGGCTGTTCCCTCACTGTTTCCAGGATGGCTTCGCGGGCCACATGAAACCACTTCGCGGGTCGCATTTGGCCCCCGGGCCTTGTGTTTGACATGTCTGGTCTAGAACAACTGTAAATTGGCTGTTTCTACTCAACCTCTTTTTCTAGAATTATGGCTGGCTGTGAAATGTCTATTTTTAAAAAACTTGTATGACTTACCTTAAGTGTACTAATGGAATTTCTAAGTTTAAATAGCTTTTATTTACATATAAGCTTTAATTTACTGCTGCTTTCCAAATCTCTCTGTCTAATATACATTGAGTAAAAAAGAACAGGTCACCTTATCTGGTACCACTATATGAAGAGACATAATGAAGATTGGAAATTGCATGCCAAAAGTACATATGTCAGTCCTGCCACTAGCAAGCAATAACTATATCTAAAATATAGAAATCTAAATATTTGTTTAGTAGGAGACTTTAATGCGATAGTGGATGGGACATTAGACTATAAAAGTAGTAAAACAGGAAAAACTGGAAGAAGATTACCTAAGACCTTTTTTAATATTATAGAAGAAATTGGAGTACAAGATGTTTGGAGGGAAATTAATCCAGGAAAATTACAATATGCATTTTATTCAAACAGTCAAAAATCCTGGTCCAGAATCAATATGATCTGGATGACATCTGAACTGAGGATAAATATACAGGAAATTGAGATAGAACCAGGTACACGGGCAGACCACAACCCTTTAAAGGTAATGTGGAGAGGAATACAAAAAACAATCAAGATGGACTTTGAACCAATCTATATTAAAATAAAGAGAATTTATAGAACTAGCAAAAAAAGAAATGGAATTTTTCTTCAAAGAAAACAAAAAAGAAGATACAACATTACAAAATGTATGGGATACAGCCAAAGCATACTTTAGAGGTATAGCTATAACATACATGGCAAAAAACAAACAAACAGAAAAGACAGCAGTATGTACTATTAAAAGAAAAATTTGGAAAACTAGAATCAGAACTGCAAATGAATCTGCAAAAGAAGATTCTGAAAAGAGAAATGGAAACAATAAAACACAAACTAAATCTGTTGAATTCAGAAAAATTGGCACAGCAAATAAAAAGAGCAAAACATTTTTTTTGAAAATGCAAATAAACCAGGATAGCTTATAAACTTAAAATACAGAAGAAGAAAATGACAAATAATTTAGTAGATGAAAAAGATTGCCTACAATTTAAAAACGAAGAAATAAAAAAGATAATTAAAGAATATTACAAGAAACTATATGACATAGAAGAAATTCCAAGAGAGAGAATGATCCAATATCTGGAAGAAAATAACCTTCTAAAAATTCCAGAAACCTGTAAGATTATGTTAGAGGAAAAAATAACAATGATGGAAATAACAGAGGCTATAAGAAGACAAAAAAACAAGAAAACACTGGGGCCAGATAGACTATCAGCGGAGTTATATAAAGCTTTACAAGATATACTAAGTGAACCACTTAAAGACGTTTGCAGTGAACTTTTGTTGAAGGCTAAACTCCCAAATACATGGATAGAAGCAAATATTACCTTAATACCAAAAGAAGACTCAGATTTGACACAGATAAAAATTATAGACTGATATCGTTACTGAATGTGGATTATAAAATTTTACTTCAATAATAGCAGAGAGACTGAAAAGATACTTAACTGAATTTATACATTCAGACCAAAATGGTTTTTTGCCAAAGAGACAAATTAAAAATAACTTAAGAGTGATAATGGACATATTAGAATATTATGAATTACATCCAGGGAAACAACTGACACTAATATTTCTAGATGCCCAAAAGGCATTTGATAATGTTTCCTGGCAATTTATGATTCAGCAATTACAAATAATGGACTTTGGACAGAACTTTACAAACATGGTAAAAACAATATAGAATAAACAAACAACGAAAGTGATTTTGAATGGAGACTATACTGAGAACTTTGAGATAAGAAAAAGCACAAAGCAAGAATGTCCATTATCTCCACTGTTATTTATTTTTACTCTGGAAGTTTTAAATATTAGACAAGATATAGAAATTAAAGGGCTAGAAATAAAAGGCGAAACATATAAATTACAAGCATTTGCTGCTGATTTGGTATTTATTTTAGAAGAACCTTTGGAGATGATTCCTAAACTACTGGGAAAGATAGAACAATATGGAGAAATGGCAGGCCTGAAAATAAACAGAGAAAAAACCAAAGTAATAGTTAAAAACCTTACAGATAAACAACAACAACAAAAAAAAACAAATGTCAGAAACAACAGAATTGTAGATAGTTAAAAAGGTCAAATATCTGGGAATACATTTAACAGCAAGATTCTAAATGATAAAAGAAGATAATTACACAAAACTATTGAATCAAATAAAACTGGATCTGGAAAAATGGAAAAACTTGCAATTGTCAATACTAGGAAGAATTGCTACAGTGAAAATGAACATACTACCGAAAATCTTATTATTTCAAACAATACCTATAAAACTTGAGAAAAAATTCTTTGAAGACTTAAATTCACTAATTTTGAAATTTATTTGGCAAGGAAAGAAAGCTAGAATTAAGATGAAAATGTTATAAGATGCCAAGGAAAATGGAGGACTTGGTCTACCAGAGTGGGTTTTATATTATCAAACATCTGTATTAACATGGTAAAAAAATGGATAACTCTTAGAAATAAAAATGGATAAAAAAATGGATAACTCTTAGAAATAAAAGACTGTTATATCTGGAGAGACATGATTTACAATTGGGGTGGCACGCTTTTTTATGGTACGGGAAAAATAAAGTTCATAAATATTTCCAAAATCATTATATAAGAATGATTAACAACATGGGAAAAAATAAAATGTAAAATATATTTGAAAATTCCAGGGTGGTTGTCAACAATGGAAGCATTTGTACACCCAAATTTAGTGAACTTTGAAAAAATCTGGACATACAGAGATATTCTAAACTCTGAAGGGAATTTAAAATCTAAACAAGAAATGGAAAATCAGGGTATCAATCTATCATGGTGGGCACATTTACAAATGCAAGCTAGATATGATAAAGATGTTAAACTGTATGGATTTTACAAGGAGCAAACTGTGTTTGATAAGACACTTCTGATGAGAAACTAATTAAGAAAATGTATAATTTTCTATTAACTTTGAAAATGGAAAATGAACAAGTTAAAGAAACAATGATAAGATGGGCGAAAAATTTTGGATATAATATAGAATTAGAAAAATGGCAAAATTTATGGGAAAGTAATTACAAACTGACAATGTCAACTTCCTACAAAGAAAATGTATATAAAATGTTCTATAGATGGCACTTGCCACCAGCAAGATTAGCAAAAATGTTTAAAAACATGTCAGATAGATGTTGGAAATGTAAACTTAAGTCAGGCACATATTATCATGTTTGGTGGATATGTGACAAAGTAAAGACTTATTGGGAAAAGATACATACCTGGCTAAAAAAGATGTTGGGAGAACATGTAGATTTTAAACCTGAACTTTTTTTATTAGATATAATTGCAGAAAAGACTAACAAACAAAGCTTATATTTGATTTTGCATGTCACAACAGAGGCAAGAATTATATTTGCGCAATACTGGAAAAATGAAGGAATACCATCAGATGAAGAAATAATAATAAAAAAATACTAGAATGTGCAGAGATGGACAGATTGACTATGAGACTGAAAGAAAAAGTAGAAACGGAATATTATCAAACTTGGGACTTATTTTATTGATGGCTAGAGGAAAGAATAAAGGATTAGGAATTAGATATGTATTAATGAATGTAAACTCAGACACTATATTGGTTGAAAAATTATTACTCAATGTATGGGGGAAAAAACCTAATAAAAACTTTTACCAAAAAAAGAAATCTAAATAGATTTGGCAATTGTTGAGAGTTAATTATTTGACTACATATAGGGAAAATAGGGAAAACTAATAAAGCCAACACATATATTTTGTTTCTGAAGGATGTTCAAAACTTTGTGGGTTTCATGCCGGTTTTTATACACAAAGATTGGCAGGAAAATAATTGGCAAAGACTGGCAGAAGAACTGCCTGCCAATTTGGGTGGGAGGCAGAGAATTCACAAGCATGTTAGAGATCTATTCTGGCAATGTTACTAATTTAGAACAGAACACCAAAAACTGTGTGAAAGATTTATGATGTGGGTTTGCTGACTTGCTGTATAAAGATGAAGACGGGTGAGACCCCTACTGAAAGAGTTACTGGCCAGTTGCAATTACTATGACGGCTAATAAGGAAGATCTGAGCGCCTATTTATTAGCCAGCCATGATACCAAAGTGGTCTACACTGGGAATCGATATATTTTGTACAATTTGACATTTAAAATGATTTATCATATTTATTTTCATACATGTATAGAGCCTATACTTGTTTTTTTCAAGAACTGGAACATGGATTGATAAGGACCACCAATGAGTGCCTGGATTCATAGAAATATTAGGAGGTGTTTCAGGTTCCTGAAACCAAACTATTAAGGTGATTAAACAGAAGGCATGAGTGCAAACACAAAGCTAACACTGTATCCAGGCGACAGCCTATAAACATTTGCAGCACCTTGACAACCAGATATCACACTGCTGGAGGATGGCCTCATCAACACAAGGATGACTTTCATAGATGACCTCTATTTCTTCATATTCCTATTCCTTAAAGTCTGATTTAAAAGACTAGGTATAGTCACAGCATTCTGGTATTCCACAGAAGTCAGAAAGGAAAAAACTTACCTTAATTGCACCAATGCAATTTTTATTTAAGGACAACTGAAATATGCTGAAACTCGAACAGCCAGAAGAATTGCCCTTTCGCAAATGTCCAGTGTAAACCACCCTTCTTTGTTTTAATCTGCCACAACTATTCAAGCTCAAGAAACAGAAATACCACATGGAAGAGAGCATAAAAGATTTATGCTTTTGGAAAAGAATTTAACGGGTGTGGGCATAATCACATCCCCATCACTCAAAACTCACTGTGCCCATCTGAAAACTAGTTCAATACTGCTGCAGCTGTAAATGGGGAAAAGATATTATCTTTCCAGCTGAAAGTGTTTTGGCTGAAAGTGCTTGTGCTTCTCAGGAAGAAGGACCAGCAACTTAACACTTAAGTGGGCATGAAAGGTGCAAGGAATAGCTTTGGGATTCTGAAATTATCAGGAGGCAAAGAGAATCCAGTGGAAATAACTTAAGAGGTATGTGTAAAGCAATACTGAAGAACCATATATAGGTAGTCCTCGCAACAGTTAATTTAGTGACCATTCAAAGTTACAATGGCACTGAAAAAAGTGACCTATGACTGCTTTTCACACTTATAACCATTGCAGTATCCCCATGGTCGTGTGATCAAAATTCAGACAATTGGCAACTGGTTCATATTTATGACGGTTGCAGTGTCCCAGCATCAAGTGATCACCTTTTGCAACCTTCTGACAAGCAAAGTCAATGGGGGAAGCCAGATTCACTTAACAACCGTGTTACTAACGTAACAACTGCAGTGATTCATTTAACAACTATGTCAAGAAAATTTGCAAAATTGGGCAAAGCTCATTTAAACAACAAAAACAGCAACAAAAAATTTGGCTCAATTATGATCATAAGTCGAAGACTCCCTGAAATTAAACAAAATTGTAAAGGGAAAGTACCTATTCCAGGGGCCAAAGATTCAGGGCAGGATTGTTTTATGTTTTGTGTCAAAAATGAACTGTATTTATTTGTTTGTATATATGTGTATATCAGCCTCAGGCTGCTACTGTTTATGGAGGAGAGGGATACTGATATAGAAAAAGGGATCACTAATATTTACTGATCGAATGAGGTCAAATCACATAGATTTTCATCTGTCAAACTAAACCTAGATATTTAAGAGTTTTGTTCTTTAAAATGTTGCATTTATTGGTAAGGTCTCCTGAGCTGCAGCTTAGGAAAGCTAATATATTTTACCACAAGTTGTTAGTAAAAAAATTGATACTATGGGGAAAAAATTACGACACGTCACGTGACAAGTTTACACCCCTGCTAGGGACTAACATTTATTGCTAAGAATTATACATCATCATCTTTAAAACGTTGTCTTCTCATATTTATATTTATATATATAAGAAAATAGCAATTCAAGGTGAAAAAAAATAATCAACTCTTATTTGAAGTGAAGCACATAAAGCTGAGGTTAGCTGCTATGGTAACAATGTAACCCAGTAACTCATCCAGATTGTCCCAGTTTGGAGCAGAGTAAGGTGGATCCAAATAATAAGTAAACATGAGTTCTAATTGCTTTCCACTTAAACCCATGACACTAAAAAGAAAAGACTGTATGTGCCACACCCAATTATATAGATGAATAGATTTTCTTTTTTTTTTTTTCAATATAAAATTTTTATTGTTTTCATCATAAAAAAAAAGAAATACATCACAGATATTACACAATGTTATATCCCATCCCCCCGCCCCCCGGACTTCCCAAACCAAACCTAGGCTAATATTCAAATACAAGTAAACAAATATTAATATCTCTAACTCCAAACTCTAAACTTAAACAATCCATCTC
>NW_015386571.1:143163-153694 GCF_001527695.2 Protobothrops mucrosquamatus | reverse complement strand
TTCTCACCTACATCGTCCATATAGGACGACTCGGGAACTCAACTCCTACCCCGGGCAGCTCACCTATCCCCTTATGCCCAGGGGAAAGGTATCAAGCCGTTTGACAGCTAGTGCTGGCTGTCAAACCGGCTTTTACGCGAAACAGGCGGGAGGCAGCAAACAGCTGCGACCGACGAAGTCGCCTGCCACCGGAAGTCTCTAGATGAATAGATTTTCAACCTTGCCAACTTTAAGGTGTGTGGTCTTCAACTGCCCAGAATTCCCCAGCCAGCATCTGGCTGGGGAATTCTGGGAGTTGAAGTCCACATCTTAAAAGTTGCAAGTTTAAAAAAAGGACTACAGTAATATAGATGATGATTACATTTCTTTATGTTAAAGCTGTATGCGTGTTATTTGATAATAATGCTGGCTGTAGAGCAACACAATTACACAGTATAACTACATGCTGCTGAAGGATGAAGAGACTATTGTCTCCAAGATGATCAGTTTGTGGAAAGTCAAAATACCCACCACCTTTCAATGACGATCATGAGCTTCACTGAAAGAGTTTTTCAAGGAAATCCTTGCCCCTTATAGTGGGCAAAGACTAGCAGAGTAAAATCTGCAAGAACTCCTTTTCCTTTTTTCCTTCCTTCCTTCCTTCCTCCCTCCCTCCCTCCCTCCCTTCCTTCCTTCCTTCCTTCCTTCCTTCCTTCCTTCCTTGTTTTCTATTGCCGATTTCCATCTGAAAACTGCCAGACCAAGTATATGAGGCAAAGCTTTTGTTTTCTGTTGGTGATCAGATTGCTTGAGGGTGGGTGGGTGCTAGTATAGGATCTAAGGGAATAATGACAGCAAAAAAAAAAATAAGGTACCAATTACACATCTAAAGGAAAACAGACAGCTTAAAAATCTGACACTGAGAAAAACCTCTCTAAAGTGAATTAAGTTTCTGTTTGAAAATTGTGCAACATTGTATATTTATTTTACAATGAAGTGGCCCTTATGTGTGCTTATAAGTACATTGAAATAGAAAGTAGCGAGTATTGAGTATCTTTTCTCAGATATATGTTCTTTTTTAGCAACTGGAGCAACTGGAATCTCCAAGTTGTTATTTATGAAACTAACTCTGAATAAGAGAGATGGCCCATCCATTTCAGTATCATGCAGTGTGCAAACATTGGTGAGACTCCAGCACTAACAGGAAGTCTTAAACCATTAACTTTGAACTGACCTTGTTCCTCATTTGTTTCCCAGTATAAGCAAGAACAAATGCATTAATATTTAAATTATGAAGACCCCCAATGAGGAAACAACTGAAATAAATGGAAACCATCACTATAAATCCTTTCATATGCATCAAATTAAAATTGATTTGTCATTCATAAATGCGTATTTCAATTAAAGAAAGAAAAAATAAATAAATAGCTTGGACAGAATAATATTTGAAAACATTTTAAAAATAAATACCAGATTTGTTATTCAATCACTCTTTATTACCTTAGCACTAAAGCCGCTTGTAAAGAAGTTAAAATGGGAATATTTCCTCTTTGGGGAGGGGGGAGAACAAGAAATATATTTTTTTTAAAAACTTCCCATTAAAACTGTAGTTTTGAAAGTTGCTAAAGGAAACCAGGTTTTCTATAGTACTTCCAGACACTTTTCTGGCAGCAACAGTCATGGTAAACAATGAATCTACTGAGGAGAATTTACTTCTGAAAAGAATTTTCTCACTAACACCATATTTAGGGGAGTTTGGCACCTTCCAAATGTGCACAAACTACAAATCTTATCATGCACAATCAGCACAACTACTGTTTATGTGAATTAAGGGCTACTAATCTAGCCTAAGGAAGGCTGTGTTGCACTATTTCCTCTGGTGCTTCAGTTGATATACTTGCAACCTGTTTCCTGAATTTATCTACAGTGCAACATGTGCCAAGCCCACTTTCAATTCAGCTGTTTCATTCTTGACAGAGACAAGGGGGGGGGGGGAATCAAAACTGTGCTCAAATCCACTTTATCCCTTTGCAATAATTATCAGGAAGCCATTGTCCATTGTAAAAATGAACTTTAAAGTAAAAAAGACTTTAATACAAAAATAGCTGTTTAAAGTAACAAAAGTCCTCATTTAAAGACCCCGTGTCAACGCTGCAAATACTGTATATTCTTGCTTTGACAATATGCAGAGCTATCTGGAATTTTTATAGTTAAACCAGGCAGAAGGAGAAAAGAAACTGGAACTAAATCACATCTTCCAAGTTGATTGGAAGATGTGAACCATGACCCCAAAAAAAGGTGGGAGGGAAATGCTTAGAATTACATGCATAGCGGAAAAGAAGCCAGTCCTAAGCATTTCCTCCATGTTGTACTGACGTATCTTTAACATTAATAAATGCTTTTAGGAGTAAAAATGCCTGAAAGTCCTTTTAAGTGTTTCGTTAATCAGACACATGACACCCCGGGCAGCAAACTCCCTTCAGAAGATGAAGCTCTGCTGCCCTGCTACACTCACCTCTGCTATCTCCCCCCCTTAGCCTTTTGCCCCCCCTCCACTGCTGCCACTTACCCTGCCACCACCAAATATGCCTTTAATAAGTCACACAATCTGTACATAGCATTTTCCTCATCAAACCTCAGATTCAATTATTGATCAATCCTGCTGCTTCCACCTATGCCTGGGGAGATCTGTTGGGTCTGAATTCTCAACAACTCCAGATAAGAGATTGTGAGAACTGCAGATTATGGGATTTACAATCACTTACAACTCTAGTTTACAGAGTGCAAGAAAATCAAAAGACAAATGGCTCTAAAAAGGATCTTATTTATGACTCCTTCAGTGTCTTCTAACACATATTCAACTACTGTGTTCTTTTGTGCAAAGAATTTTAAATCTTCCCTAGACTAATTCATAAGCAGCTCTTTCCCTCCCCTCCTTCTTCTTACTTTTTCTGGGATGCAGAGAATCAGGGGCAAAATCTGAAATCAACTGACCAAGAATGAGGGAAGTCCCCAGAAATGTAGGTTATAAAATCCAGGCTAAGTTAATATTTTCTGAGTGAAGTTGGGGTTTGATTTTTTCCCCCCAAGCCAGGCAGAAAACAGAAGCTGAATGGAATCTAATCCTTTACTGACAGAAGTGATGCTATGAGTAGCTTGAGGAGTGGGCATCTTCTTTTCCCCTGCCCAGATGCCCTTAAAATTGGTTCACAGGCATATTTTAGATTGTTGTGGGAAAGTCTAAGAAAGAGAAAACGTCTTGTGATGCCAGAAGACATCCACTGGCAGAACTTTCAACGTTGTGTTGAAGTTATGTTCTTCAAAGTGTTGGCAATTGTTTTTAAATTCTCTTGAGGTTTGGAAGCATTGCTACAAGAAAGAGAACTGTGGTCCCAGTCGTCAGCTCATCAGCATACCTGATACAAATATTTATGATATTTTATTAGTGAAAACAGAGAAATCTTCTTCGGTTTCATAATATCAAAAGTGATCCTAGTCTTCAAAATTGCTGATACAAATTGCAGAATTTATATATTATTGTGTGTTACTTACACTAGTGGGTCATCTCTGGTGGAAGCTCATCAAAGACTAAATGCATAACTTTGGTTAGCCTGAAAATGAAATACCTTAGCAGATATGTAAGGTAATACATTTCTACCTTCATTTTTAGTTACATGTTTCCAATAAGATATCTTGTTTCTTCATAAACCAAATTAGAATATTCTATCTACATTCATATTCCATCCACATTGGCAAGCTGATGATCGGCTGACTTTACGGCTTAACAAGCATCATAACCTTAAAACCATCTATTGTTTCAGACACCAGAGTTGAACAGTAGTCTTAAAGATTTAAATCACTACTCTTTTAAGAAAGGGTGCATGAAAAGAGATTCCAGCTTTGTTAAATCGCAGTTAACTCTCTTCACACTGGCAGAGCACTTGCAGGCAACAGAAGGAGCTGGAATATGTTGGCCAACTCCTATTCACAGTGTACCTCTAAAGAAGAAAATTAAGCCTGTGTACAAGGACTGTAAAATAATTTTGCCAACCTGCACCAAGGCACTGATGCTATTTGCGAATTAAGGCATATGTCACATGCCCACCCAGAACAGCATTAAGGCTCTCAATCCGAAAGGATTTTGCAGACATTCATTTCTTGCTTAACATATTCACTTGAAATTAATTACTTTGATTATTATTTTATTCAATTTGGATGCCGCCCAATTCCAACCGACTCTTAGACACTGCAGATTGTTCCTAAAAGGAACCTGAATTAATTGTGATTTTCCTTTCCTATGTACTTAAATGTTTTCTCACACAAGTAAATTAAGGCACATATATTTTAATTAAGTGAGCACCAATGGAAGCTTCCTTTGTAATATAAATAACAATGCTGGGCAATTTTAGCTGTTCAAGTTGTTAAGTTGCAAGAAAAAGGGTTTTTTTTTTTAATGCTCTCTTCAAATTGTCCCAATAGGATCCCCAGCTTTCTGTGTAAGAGTAAAGAACATTAAGCATTCTTGACTTAATCCTGCAGTTAATATTTAGATGCAGTTTAAATTTAATTCTGTGAGTTCTTGAAAACACCCTCTCCCCAAACTTTGAGGAGAAACTTAAAAGGGACTGCCCAAGGTCAACACAGCTGGAAGAAGTCAAGCATATATTTTAAGATCTGTATTAACAATATATGTTTAGATATATAAAATACAATCACTAATGAGCTAAGTGAATTAGGACAATTATTAAAGTAAGAAATACTCATTTTGCTTATTTACAGGCAGGTGGGCTGCTATGAGTTTTTTTTTTCTTTTTCTTCCTGTGTCTATGTGTCTAGGTCAGTTTTCAACTCCTGGAGAGTGCCTGGACAAGTCCTAGCAGTTTTCTTGGCAAGATTTTTCTCAGAAGTGGCCTATGCCATTGTCTTCTTCCTAAGGCTGGGGAAAGTGGTTGTACAAGGCCACACAACTGGCTTTGTATCTAAGGCAGTGGTGGCGAACCTATGGCACGGGTGCCAGAGGCGGCACTCAGAGCCCTCTCTGTGGGCACGCGTGCCGTCGACCCAGTCCTAGGCCTTCAGCTGGGTTTTATAAAATATTTTCGCTTTAGGCCTCTGCTGCCGTGTGCAAAAAAAAAAATAAAGTTCGACCAGTCAATTTCAACTTCTCGCGGAAAAAAAAAGATCTTGCAAAGTTGGAATTGATTGAACTTTTTAGTCCCACCTAGTCTGCTGTTACCACTGCAGCCACACCCACCCAACTGGCCACACCCACCCAATGGGCCACACCCAGCCAACGGGCCACACCCACCCGGCACTCGACGATGCATAAATGGGTTTTGGGTTGCAGTTTGGGCACTCAGTCTCTAAAAGGTTCGCCATTACTGATCTAAGGCAACACTAGAGCTCACCGGTCTACCAGGGTCTAGCCTACTGTTTTAAAGCACTACACCAAACTGGCTCTGTTATGAGAATAGACTATTGTATTCTGTTAGTCTGGTCTTTATGCAGCCATTTGAATGCTTGTGGTGGAAATATAGTTTAGCAACAGTTTCACTATATTCCAATTTTCTAAATAATGAACCAGCTTCTCTAAGGATCCATTAATCCCTGGATAATATAATTATAATTAATTGGTTTATTAGTCCCTCTAGCTGTTCCACATTAGGTCAAGAAAGCTAGGAGAAAAGAGTCTGGTTCATACTTGCCATTCTCAGGACTGCTTATAGCCATTTGCATGGAGCTCTTAAAGAGGCCTACAGACTATTTTCTTTAAGCTTTTCATTTAATATATTGCCAGCAGCTATATCCAATTTTAGTTGATGCTTTTTTGGTGGCTCATCCTATTATAGTATTATTTTTAACTTTCTTACTGTAAGCAGTTTTTCAACAGCTTGCCTAAAAGCCAGGGTAGAATTAAAAGTAAAAAATGTCTTTGTTCCTTCAAACTTGTTTTTATAGAGTTCAACTCCTTATATATAAAACAATTTATCCATGAAGTTAAGATCATTCAGAGTAAAGATGATTTTTTTCTTCCTTTTCTGTAAGACTGCCATCCTAAATGTGGTGACTTTTAAAGCTAAAATAAAACTAGAAATGCATAAATTGCATTGCAAAACCAAAAATACAGCTACAGAAGACCCTACAAATCTTTATGTACCATAAAGGCTACAATTCTGTTTTTTACATCATTTTCATTTTTCTCTTTTAAAGAATGGGCTGCTATTTTAATGCTTATAGTACTGTATGCCACACAGAAATGTACTATGTTTATTATTGGGCAAGCTGGCTTGATGAATTTGTAGTTGTAAGGTAACAGGAAAAATATTTACATAAATGATTAACTCTAAAGTTCAGAGACTTCAAAATCCCCATTTGTTCTAACTGCAACACTATTCTTCCATATATATTTGAATATGTTTCTGTACAACATGTCTTGGGTTCTGTATAGTACACAAAATTCTAGTTGAAATGCTATATACCCTATATGAAATCATTCTTAGATGCACTCCTTAAGTTACTTTCTCATAATCTTTATAGAAAAGTTATAAGTAGTATAGATAAAAAGTGCTAGTCACCAAAGGGAGGGACAGGTGTATTTTCTTTATTTTTCCAATAATGACCATATTAGGATGCCATACAAAAAGCAGAAACTTTTGTTATAATTGTTCATTTTCTATAACATCCCATATTTCCTTCCAGGGCTGCATCTATTCATGAATGCAAAAGTTTTAAAAGTCAGAACATTAGACAAAACATTAGACAAAAAACATGGAGGATCCGAGCACATCACATTACTGATGGAAGAATCATGAAATATTTTATAGAGTATTGTGTGGGACCAGGAGATAAAGTTGTACAAGCTATGGTAAGCATTCAACATCACTCCTCAAATGCATTCCGGAAAACCAAATAATTTGTGATACTGTATAGTATTGTATAGAAAACAATACAAAAAGAGTCACTTACATTTCTTCTATCCTTCAGCCATATAGACAGAGACTGCCTGAAGATCCTTAGACCCTTTAAGAATGGTATCCAACACAAGTAAACCCACTGAAAAACCAAAATCTGGACAATCTTTTAAGATTTCAGTTGATTAAAGTTCTTTGTGGAGACCATAATATCCGCATAACACTAATCCACAATGTATGCTTTTGACTTTAGCACAATATGAAAAGCTGTCTATTAAAGGTTTCATGATACCTGTGAACCAAGCTTACATCTTTTTCCAGCTGAGTTAACTGGACACTCTTGGAACATCTTACAGTTCTGATTAGCTGCTCAGGTGACATTCAAAGCCAGTAGTGACTTAGCTTGTCTTGATCTGTGCATGTTTACCAAGACTTTACTTTAAGCTGATTGACCTGAGCTAGGCTGGATCTGACTTCAGTGACCTGACTGATTCAATCTGATCGTCTTGACCAAATCTGATTTGCTTCACTATTAATCTGTCCCTTCCCACACAGGCTTAAATCCTTGGCAAAGGGATCTGTTCACTCTCCATTAATTGGAACATATGAGACAGAGTTTAATTTCGGGAACAAAACCTGGAATTTTTGATAATCTGAAATGTTTTATTGCAGGGTTCAGTCAAAGGGGCCAAGTTGAGTTCTTGGTACTCTTTCATGTCTGCAATGCTCTCTTTTCTCAAACATGTCCTTCTATCTCCAAGCATCACCTTGGTGCTCTGTATCTCTCCAAGTCTAGTTTCTGCATGGAATATAGCTTTAAAATGTAGCAACCAAATGTGTAAATTACAAGTATGCAAAATTAGCTTATTTGCATGCTTTTCTGCTTTAGCCAAATTAAATTGAGGGAAATATTTGTTTGGTTCCCAAGGAAGTATAAATGTTTGATTCCTAAAACGATACAAAGAAAAAAATGGACTCTATAGGAGAGAGCTTTTTTCATTGTCTTTAATTTTATGTTTGTTTGTTTGATTTATTTGCAACCCATCTCATTTTGAAACAACTCAATTCAAGCAATTAATAAATCCCAGCTAGGTTTTCCAATTGCTTCTTCACTCAGGCTACAGGTCAACACTTATATGAACCAATAATGTATCTCACAGTCACATAGTTTGAAAAATGACATAGTTTTGCTAGCACAAAACACCACACTTCAGTTCTGGCCTTTTCACACTCTTAGCCTTCCTCTTTACAACCATCTCACTTGTGGCATAGCATGTTTGTTTGAAAACCCTTGGATTCAGTATTCTTCATGATGGCTCCCTCCTGAGGTCTTAACCACTACATCAGACTGCTTCTCACCTAGATTAAATACTGGATGATAGCTAACTCAGCAATAAACCACTTCTATCTTTGCCGATCTGTAAGGTGGATATGGTGCTACTATTGGCCATGGATCATGAGACTGTTTCAAGCTAAGGCAGGGTGTAGTTTATGCCAAGGGCTGTGCTACACTTTGAATGGTGTATTGGAAACAGCAGTAAAAAGGTAAGTAGAGAGCAGAAGTGACTAAATTTTGATTTCATTTTCATATTTAATTAAAATTAAGTTAATGCAATGTTGGTAATATGATTACTCATCACACGTTGAGTAAGTTTTCTCTCCTCTAACTCTGTGAGAAACAGGGAAGTGTGCTCCCAACTTATATGGCGAGATGTAAATTAATTTCCCATATTTTGAAAGGAATAAGCATTTTGCAGAGATCTAGTTTGGTGCAGTGGTTAAGGCATTAGGCTAGAAATTTTAGTTCTGCCTAAAGCACAAAGCCAGCTGGGTAACCTTGAGCTAATCTCTTTCTCTTAGCCCTAGAAAGCAGACAATGGCAAACCTCTCCTGAAAAACTGGACTTGCCCAGGCAGACTCCAAGAGTTTGACACAACTGACTTGAAAGGCAAACAAAAAGCACTTTTTGCATTTACGGTATATTCATGAACATTTTCATAGTTTTAATGGGCAAAAAGTATACATTAAAAGAGTGTACCCATTAAATTGTGTGGTGAAATGCAGAGTCTGACATCCAAGACTGACAGCTTTAAACAACCATACAAACATCAACAGTGAAACTTTACAGAAAGACACAGCAGATTCCACATTTGTATGTGATTATGATTTTCTCCTTTTTTTTCAAACGATACTTTCAGAAATATTAGAATGACAGTTTGGCTTGTATAAGTCTGGCTTCCTGGCTCAATCCTCCTCTTCTGCCTTTTCAGTGGTGTTTGCTAGAAATGGTCAAAAAAGCACATGAGCAAAAAGAAGCAGTGTTCTGATCATGCTGCTATGACAACTATCTTGATTACTGAGCATTTTTGAAATTAATCTTTTTTCAAAGAGATGGGAAAATCACAGCAGCACTCTCAAATACATGAGAGGCAATTTGAGAATAAATACCCAACACAGAAGCAGCTGCTCAACATTTGTGGACCTTGTTGCTGTCTAGCTTAGAACCCCAAATTGTCAGTCCGGTACCAGTTTGGTAGCTCTATTGCACTTAGGCAGATGCTAGCCTTTCCTGGACAGCAGTCAATATTAGAGGGGTTACATAATAATAATAATAATAATAATAATAATAATAATAATAATAATAATAATAATAATAATAATAATAATAATAATAATAAAGTTGGAAGGGACCTTGAAGGTCATTTAGTCCAACCCCCTGCTCAGGCAGGAAACCCTATACCATTTCGGACAAATGGCTGTCCAGTCTCTTCTTAAAAGCTTCCAGTGTTGGAGCATTCACCGCTTCTGGAGGCAGGTTGTTCCACTGGTTAATTGTTCTCGCTGTCAGGAAGTTTCTCCTTAGTTCTAGATTGCTTCTCTCCTTGATTAGTTTCCACCCATTGCTTCTTGTCCTGCCTCCAGGCGCTTTGGAAAATAGCTTGACTCCATCTTCTTTATGGCAGCCCCTGAGATATTGGAACACTGCTATCATGTCCCCCCTCGTCCTTCTCTTCGTTAAACTAGACATACCCAATTCCAGCAGCCGTTCCTCATATGCTTTAGCCTCCAGTCCCCTAATCATCTTTGTTGCTCTTCTCTGTACTCTTTCTAGAGTCTCAGCATCTTTTTTACATTGTGGTGACCAAAACTGGATGCAGTATTCCAAGTGTGGCCTTACCAAGGCATTGTAAAGTGGTATTAACACTTCATATGATCTTGATTCTTACTATAAAAATAGTAAGGTTCTTAGGACAAAGTTTGCTTATAATATGCAAGAACTTTCAAGTAAAGTCAATGTAGAAGTCAATAATGTCTAAACTGTTCAAATGTTATGGCACCCTATATAGATATTATAGCAGTTAACTTTATATTGAAATGTTTTAACATTACATACAATAAAAAGCTATAATTATCTACACTGTAATATGTTCGATATTATTTCTATTATTATTATTATTAAATTCAATTTATATCCCGCCCTTCTCCTTGCGGACTCAGGGCGGCTGACAATCGATTAAAATACACAAATAACAATTACAAAGTTAAAATTAATTAAAAAGAAATATTTAAACGTAGTCCAATTAAAATATAATTAAAACCCCTCTAAAAATTACCCTAGGCCAGTCCTGCAAGCTGGAATA
>NW_015386571.1:122280-142750 GCF_001527695.2 Protobothrops mucrosquamatus | reverse complement strand
GGAAATCCACCCCAAAGCCACGAATGATCTCCCCCAGCGGCTTCACATAAATATTGAACAGGAGCGGAGAGAGGACCGACCCCTGTGGGACCCCACAAGTTAGGGGCCTTGGGGTCGACCTCTGTCCCCCTGCCAATACAGACTGCGTACGGTCGGTGAGGAAGGAGGAGAACCACCGCATCACAGTGCCTCCCACTCCTAACCCACCCAACCGCCGCAGCATGATACTGTGGTCCACAGTATCAAAAGCCGCTGAGAGGTCCAAAAGAACTAGGACAGAGGAATAACCCCTGTCCCGGGGTTATGCTTTGTTAATGTAGTACAAATGTCAGGAAGGCTCACCACATGCCAATATTTCTCAAATGATCCACCTGTGCAGATAGGTAAGTATTCAAAGATGGTATCTGCAAGACAGAAACTCTCCTGGCTCCTCAGGATCCTGGTTCCTACAAAAGCCAACATGTGTACAAAAGATTTCCTTGGATATCTACAGGAGACTAACATCATTTGAGTAAGGTCTTCAACAAACCGGGCATATTAGGGATTGATCCTGATTTTGTAACATTTGCAGAAGGCTTTGCTCGACTTCAGCAATACTGAGAATTTTCTCTACTGCTGTATTGAAGCACAGTTGTTGAAATCCTATTTCTGGAAAACAGCAAGGAAAGGAAAAGGAGAAGGAGTCACCCTCAACTTTGCCAGCAGTGTGATGTCAGCACCTGGCTTCATACCCTGCTGAGTATGATTGGCTCTGTGCCACCCTTCAACAGTTGAAGAACAGGAAACAGGCAGCCCAGCCACATCCTCATGATAGGCGGCATCCAAGTAGGCACAAGGGAAGAAATATAGGCAGTTTCCTGTGCTGTTAACCTGCTTTGGAGCCAATTAAGTACATTTCTGACATTTTTGTATATACAGTATAAGGCTATACTCTTTGCAATCAGCAGTCTCCTAATAAATTTATTCCCTAGGAAACAGTTTCATCTTCCATCACATACAGCAGCCAGGACAGGATTTTTTTTAAAAAAAATAATAATGCTAATGGGGAAAGGCTAGGAAGGAAGGAAAGTTTCTGGGAACTGATGGTGAGATAGGGAGATTGAATAGAGGCATTAGGTGCCCTCCAGATGTGTTCAGGATGCAACTCCAAGCATTCCCAACCTGTATAATAAATGGTTAGTCAGGGCTCCCGAACATCTGTTAAAGGCCTTGATTCAAAGAAAGCTGAATTGTGGACGCCCACACCAGAACATGAATAAAACAAGAGAAGGGGGGGGGAGGAAGGGGAAAAAAAGAGAAGAGAGAAGAGAAAGAAAAAAAGATGCACTGTTTTGGAACCTATAAATCTTCACTTCCATTTTAAACTACATCATACCAGTCAATCAACTTTAACTGATTTGAAATTATCTTCCTTTATCCATTCAGCGAGAATCCTCTGTAAACAATGCATAAAACGTAGCTGAAGCAGCTATCAAGCTGTATAGTCAATAAAAAACAATAAGGCCACATTCCCCCAATGACAAATTTAGAACTTTCATTGCCAACAGTTGCATCAAAGGTAAATTTGACCTTGATTTCCAATAACTACCTATGTATGTATTTTCTTGGTAGCAATACAGTACAAAACTGATTGCTTCTCCCAGCATTTTTTTTTTTTACCTTTCCTGACTTTCCTTATAGACATAGGCATTCCTGGGTTTTTCCATCTATATATTAACAAGATCAAGTTTTCATTGAAATCATCCAAGACTGGCTAGGTGCTGCCAGGTGTTACTGACATACGACAATGGGATGGGTGCCATCTTATGTTAAGGCTCCTGCACATTGTAGAAATATAATGCAAAACTGTAACATCATTGCAGTATGTAGGGGATTTGTCAGAGAACGTCTTACAATAAAGCATGAAATCTTCTCTATGCTCTTAAAAACCATCAGCTCATTAATTCCCCCACAATAAATTGCTGCAAGACCTTAAAGCTGAATTGAATATTTTCCATTTGTTTTCTGGTGATATGTATTTTTTTTTTTTTACATTCAAACACAAACAAGAACCTTTTCTGACAGGCTGCAGTTTTTGAAGAGTAAGCGAATAGGCATTTCCATCTCTGCTTTCTTCCAAGCCAACATTTCCTACATGACTATAATAGGCAAGTTAGTAAAATGTTCTGACACATATGCAAAGTCATGATAAGTCTTAGCTAAAATGAAAAGTGGCATCTGCCGTTATACACTCCACGTCTACTCCAGTGCATTCAGCAACCAAGTGGAGTATGACTAGAATATATATAAAAAACCCTTTTTTCAAAGCAACATCCCACCTAGTTTTTGTCAGAACACAGTAAAAGGAGGCAAGAGAGAAGTAGTTACCAGCAACTGTGCCACAATACAGTCATTAATATATACAGAAAAAGAAAATGTGACACCATTGGCTAATACGCAAGGCCAGTCCCAAAGTGTTTTCCCCTTGCTCAATTAAAATATACAAAAAAGGAACTGCAAACAAGAATACAGTATTCTCTTTGCTAACTGTCTTCATATTTGCAGTTGCAGCATCACTCAAGTTGGCAAACGTGGGTTGCTTCAACATCCAAATTTCTCTTTGCCTTCCTGCTTCTCACAACTTCCCATTTTAGCACAGACTTTTCCAATCTGGTGCCCTCCAGATTTGCTGGGACTATATAGTTCCCCGGAAGCCCAGCCAATATAGTTGAATACTTCTCAGTCATATAACCCCTCATACCTTCTAACTCAAGTTTTCAATTCAACATTCTGTGGCTTGCTTCAGATTTTCAAATTGTTTGATCAAATCAGGCTCAAGGTAAAACTGAATGCAATTTTAGTAGTTCATTACTAGTTACACAGAATTTCATTATAGAACAGTCTCTCTAGCTTTGAGGGAAAATTACTAATTTCTTAATCAGTGACTTAAAAATTTCTAACAGATCATCTCACAGACATTCATTAACTAAATAAAAAGCCCATCTATCTGTGGTATAAAACCAGAGGAATGCCTATGTCTACTGCTGTGTGGATAAGAGACCCTATTTACACTATCTTGATCAACTAAAGACTTAACAGCAGCATTCGTACAAAGTGCAAATTTATTTAGTGGTTAAGGCTTAGTATGTTTTGTGGATCTAGATTGTTGGGTAAATTTAGTTTAATTTATTCTGCAGAAACAGATTAACCCCTTACCTAGTTTATGCAGGTTATCTAAATGGTGTGACTTTTCCTTAGGGAGACTCAAAGATAGGACCAATTTATCAACTGCATACCTCTAAGCAAAGATGTTTTCAACAAGGGAGCAATTGAGAAAAATTGCACCACAATAATGCTTATGCAGATTAGCAACTGGGAAGTAAATGTCACCAGTTAGTACATTTTTGTGCATGAAAAACTCTCAGGTAGCAAGAACTGAACTCAGTATTCAGATTTCCTAGGTGACATGAATGAATTGCTCTAAATGAAATGGAACAAACTAGGACAATTTGTCAAGGTGATTTAATTGACAGAAAGTCTGGATATGGATTTTGGGTATATCTCAAAAAAGATTAGATTGGATTTTAAACAAAGGCAAGGATGAGGATTAACATTAGAGTCACAAAAACGTTTTACTGAATCAAAAATGCCCTTCAGATAATGCTATGGCAAAATACTGTGCTGGATTGCAAATGAATATGCAATAGCAATTAATGTTGCATCTTATGTTATCTTTAATATAAATCTATATTCCCACGGCAACAACTAGTATATTCCTTTTCAATAGCTGCTACACTCCAGCCAAACTTCTTGAGGCAGGGAAGAGAACCTCATTTCAGAATTCTAGTCATCCTTCTGATCATTATACAGACATAAACAAATGACATCTCAGCTAACACATACAATTTCCTACGCCATTATTGCTGATCAATCTACCCCCTTGAGGCTTTACAGGTAGTCCTCAACTTGCAGCCATTTGTTTAGTGACCATTCAAAGTTACAATGGCATTGAAAAAAAATGACCTATGACTATTGTTCACACTTAGAACTGGAGCAGCATCCCCAGGGTCATGTGATCAAAAATCCAGACACTTGGCAACTTACATGTATTTATGACAGCTTCAGTGCTCCAGGGATCACGTGATCGATCACCTTTTTCGACCTTCTGACAAGCAAAGTCAATGGAGAAGCCAGATTCACTTAACTATGTTACTAACTTAATAACTGCAGTGATTCACTTAACAACTGTGGCGAGAAAGGTCATAAAATGGGGCAAAACTGACTTAAGACTGGGAATGCTAGTATTTTTTTGTCTAAATTTTAGACTAGAACGGGAGAAAGAAAGCTGGTACAAGATATTTGTTAATCCTCTGTAGTATGATCCTCTTTAAAAGGATCATACTACATACTACAGTACCTACATCAAAAAGGATTATAGTTTTCACTCTCCACGTGCCAGTATCAACTAAATCTGAATGCTGTTTGCACACCAGCATAGTTACCTCATTAGTATGAAGAGGAAAGTGGAGGCAGGCTAGTACATCAAAATTCCTTGGTGTTGACACTTTTAAAAGGTACCTACTGCCTCCTATTAGTTTGTAAATTTTGTTGCATTGTGTTTTTATGCTGAGACACTAGCAATGAAGGAAAACCAGAAACATTAGCATGTGAAAAATGGGGCTGATTGGAAGGGAGGGAGAGGCTGAGGTTTTGGGGGGTAATTTCTGCAGCTGAACTGGGGAGGGACATTGGGAAATTATTACTACTTGGAATGCGAGAGCTCTATAAAGAAATATATGGTGCAATCTAAAGAATTTATCACATGATAAAGAAGTGATAACTGGGCTTAGCTGCTGCTTAAGCCAGGTGCTAACTTGTCTCTAAGCTCCAGGCTCCAATTTGTCTACTGCTGTGTATCCCACATCTGTCTCAGGTGCCTCTGAGAAAAACACAAGCAAGAGGTTTCAAAAGCAGTGAGGGAAGCTGCTTAAGAAATGAAACCCAACTAACACTCCGCCTCTCCCCATCCCTGAAACTAATTTTCACAGTCAATTTCACGATTTTTTTTAGCAATCAGGATGGGCAGACTGTTGATCAAACAGAAATTGATTCTACTTCCCAAGAGATACCATTTTGAAATGAAAAATATGGGGAATACAGGGAAAGGTTTGGAAATATGCTTCCTACTTATGAAAAAAACTATCTAGTGCAGTGGTGGTGAACCTATGGCACGGGTGCCAGAGGCGGCATTCAGAGCCCTCTCTGTGGGCACGCTCGCCGTCGCCCCAGACCCGCCAACCCCATGGCTCCCTCCTCACCAGCAGCCCCCCGGAGGAGAGTCACCCTGGGTGCAGCCTGTGCAGAGCAGCACAGCCAAGGACATGGCAGCCAGGCAGCGGAGACAAGACTCCGCCCTCATGCCCCGTTGTGTGCAGATGATGCTGCGGGGCGCGGACAGAGGGCATGGCCGCCATGACACTGCTGGGCCACCTGGGCGATCTGCTGTGGCGGGCCGTGGAGGTGGTGGGTGGCCCTGCGGGCAGGAGACATGGGGACGGGGCAGGGGCGAGGTGGTTTTTGGGCACTCGGTCTCTAAAAGGTTCGCCATCACTCTACTAGTGTGTCAGCAAGTAAGAAATTGGTTAAAATACATAATGAACAATCACTTAACAAACAGTGTGTTCTGGAAATATAAACCTACAAAATGAAAATACTTGACTTCAACCACATGCCTTTTTGAACATCCCTTCATATCTTCCAGAGAAAAAAGTCAGTTTATCAGTATCTCCTGAAGTGACTGGATACCGACCTAGGAGGTATCTCACCATGACTGGAGGGCTCTTTCAATCAAGCTATGTTGTTGTTAGTTGCGAAGTCATGTCCGACCCATCGTGACCCCATGGACACCGTTCCTCCAGGCCTTCCTGTCCTCTACCATCTTCTGGAGTCCATTTAAGCTCACGCCTACTGCTTCAGTGACTCCATCCAGCCACCTCATTCTCTGTCGTCCCCTTCTTCTATTGCCCTCAATCTTTCCCAGCATTAGGCTCTTCTCCAGTGAGTCAAGCTATGGGGCACTGTTTTAGGGGGCAGTTATAAACAATGACCCAGACAACAGATTGTTAACTGCTATGGCTTTTTAGGACTTGTTTGCAAAGTAGCAGCTGGGAAGCTGCTCAGGCATTTAGATTTTAAATAAGAACCATATGGTATCTTAGTGAAGATTTATGGTTTCTGTAGTGATTTGTTTATCCATTTATCCACTTCTCTGAAAGAAAGGAGAGGGGAGGAAATAGACAGTAACTTGCACTGAACACCAAAGGCTGCAGATGTGTAGGGAACTCATGGAAACATCTTCAGAGAGCCAACAGTCAGAGGTAATTTTAAAAGTGTACCAGCAATAGGCCTATTACTGGAGAATTGTTCCAAGGCAGGGGTATCAAACTGCCGGCCCACGGGCTGGATGCGTCATGCCGAAACTGCGCCCACCCCATTGCCAGCAATGGAAAAAAAAGTTGCGATATGTCGCGACACGTCACGTGACACTGCGAGTTTGACACCCCTGTTCCAAGGGATAAAAGACATTTGGACGCTGTTTGAGGGACCGTTCATCCCATCCGTTACCCCACCCCAGTTCTCAGAGGCATAAGATTACACAGATTGAGCAAAATGTTCTGATTGCAAACAAAAATTAAATGGCCATTATTTGCTTGGTAGTTGTAATATTCAAAGTTTCTCCATAGCCTATTACCTGAGGCATTGTATCATAGTTACAATGACTCAAGACTTGCTTGAGTTATGCATTCCATCCCCATGCAATTAGCTTTTATATACTAAACTTTCTGGTTGATTTTGGCTCAGTACAGAGGTGTAAAATTACTATGCAACAGAGGATTGCATTTTTTTCCTTTTGGACTTAGGGGATATAAGTAATGTGACCAATAACATCCCCAAACAGGTAAATAAATTTATTTGGGTTTTAAAGGGAAAGAATTAATGACTTAAAATGTTCATCTCCTAAAGCAGAAGTTTCCCATTTAATATCCCCTCAAATTACAAAAACTGTTTAAAAACCCAAAAGTTGGGTTCTCTGAAGGCTGCAAATGGAAACTTGGGTTGGGGGTAACATACACTTCATGGATTGCTTACTTCGGGCTTACTGTGATATGTGAATGCAATCTTTTTGACTAGCAGGCATGAATTATGTTTTAGCTTTGGATCCCCAGGTATAGTGCCTCCCTCAGCATTTGTCTGCCCCACCCAACTTGTAAAGTATCATTCTAAGCATAAATAAATTTAAACAGGCCATGCTGCAATTTCCATTCTTTAGTTCTAGGAATGCATACAGGCCTCTACAAGACTCTTAATTAACTAATTCTTAACAATTAAAAGAAAAATGGTGAGTGGTGTTTACCGAGTACTGTTTGGAAATGCTAAAAAAAAAAAAAAAGTAAAGATAAACTGGTGTTAGAAAGCCATCTGAACTGGCTAACAGAGTGGTGTAGGCAATGCAGGCATGGTTACTATTTTGTGAATGCACTCCCAACATGCTTTCAAAATATCAAAGGTACCCAGCAGTCCAAAAAAGTGAGAAGCCCCATGTGAACATAAATGCATGAATAAGGTCAATATGTGAGATCAGGGCAGGGGTCCCCAACCCCCGGTCCATGGACCGGTATGCACAAACAAGCAAAGCCCCATCCGCGGGATGCAGGCAGCACACAAAACCACGCCCCCTCCAGTCCATGGAAAAATGTCTCTCCAGGTAACCAGTCCCTGGTGCCCAAAAGGTTGGGGGGCTCTGGATTAGGGGGCGCAGGCCAAGAAGGGGCGCAGGCCAAGAGGAGATGTTTCTCCATCTTATCCCAATGTTATGGAATAGATTCTCCCTGAAAATTAGACTAGCCTTGTTGACCTTCCAGAAATGAGTTAAAAGGGAAATTTTCCAGAGAACTTTAACACTGAATAAGAAAGTGCCACTTAAAATGTAATTTAAATTGATGTCATTGTTATATGAATTGCTGCCATTTAAATTTTTGCTTTATTGTTTTTCAAGATTAATGGTCATTTCTTTATAGTATTTTATGATGAATATTAAAAACATGCTATACAATGTTGCCATGGGACTGATAATTGTGGCATTATAAGCAATTAATAATTAAATTAATTAATAAAATGATCCAGTTAGAAAAGGCAATGATAATGATATAAGAACCCACAAAATCCCCATAGACTTCATTTGAATCCTACAATAAAGGTAGTTGTCAAGTAATTAAATTGGATATACCTGAAATATCTGAATATTTGAAAGAAGAAATTTATAGAATAAATGACAGAGAATGCTACTTGATTTTGCTACAAAATCATACTGGGTCATACTAGACAGTCTACTATTATCAATAATAGATGGTCTATTATTGTGAACAATTACGCTATATCAGTTTTAACTGATCTATCTCACTGTTCAAGTAAATTATTTCATCTACTTATATCAACCCTTCAAGAGAGGCTAAGTCAGGAAACATTCTAAAAGGATTCCTGGAATTCTCGTGTTATAACTTGTAATAATAAAAACTGGAAAGCTTGAAGAAGTTTCCCTTCATCCATATACAGGTAGTCCTCAACTAATGACCGCAACTGAGCCCAAAATTTCTGTTGCTAAGTGAGACATTTCTTAAGTGAGTTTTGCCCCATTTTACAACCTTTCTTGCCACAGTGGTTAAGTGAATCATTCCACTTGTTAAATTAATAACACTGTTAAGTGAATCTGGCTTCCCCCATTGACTTTGCTTGTCAGAAGGTTTCAAAGGGTGATCACATGACCCTGGAACACTGCAACCATCATAAATATGAATCAGTTGCCAAGCCTCTGAATTTTGGTCACATGACCATGGGGATGCTGTAATGGTTGTAAGTGTGAAAAATGGTCATAATTCACTTCTTTCAGTGATGTTGTAACTTTCAACAATCTCTAAACGAACTATTGTAAGTCAAGGATTCTCTGTACTAAACAGAATCAAGGAAGAATTATCTTGAGTTTCTTTCTTATCCTTTCTTTCCCAGGACCAAGTTGATAGTCACTTAACAGTTCTTAAATTCTTTATTCAAGGTTATCTTCTTACTGTATAACCTACGAACCATACAGGTTATGAACTCCAAATGCAGCAAGGGGAAACTAAATACTGCTACAAGCTTATGCAAAGGGCATGAAGATACATGCATTTCTTGAGCAAAACAAAAAGAAAATGGGTATTCTTGAGGCTAAAGCTCCTGCAAAAATCAGTATTTCAGTCAGAAATCTAGCCAGACTCTACATTCAGAACATAACAGAATAACAGAGTTGGAAGGGACCTTGGAGGTCTTCTAGTCCAACCCCCTGCTCAGGCAGGAAACTCTATACCATTTCGGACAAATGGCTGTCCAGTCACTTCTTAAAAACTTCCAATGTTGGAGCATTCACAACTTCTGGAGGCAGGGTGTTCCATTGGTTAATTGTTCTGTCAGGAAATTTCTCCTCAGTTCTAGGTTGCTTCTCTCCTTGATGAGTTTCCATCCGTTGCTTCTTGTCCTGCCTTCAGGTGCTTTGGAAAATAGCTTCACTCCCTCTTCTTTGTGGCAGCCCCTATATTCTTTGCCTCCTCTTTACCATATGTATGTCATGTATGCATTCCTTCTAAGCTTTCCTTTTAAAAAAAATTACAGGTAGTCCTCGAATTACAACAGTTCATTTAGTGACTGTTCAAAGTTACAACAGAATTGAAAAAAGTGACTTATGAGCAATTTTTCACACTGATGACCACTGCAGCATCCCCATGGTCACGTGATTTATAATTGGATGCTTGACAACTGACTCACATTTATGACAGTTGCAGCATCCTGGAGTCACGTGATCACCTTTTGCAACCTTCTGACAAGCAAAGTCAATGGGGAAACCAAATTCACTTAACAACAGTGTGGCTAATTTAACAACTGCAGTGAGCCAGTTAATAAATGTGACAAGAAAAGTCTTAGAATGGGGCAAAACTCACTTAACAACTGTCTCACTTAGCAACATAAATTTTGGGCTCAATTGTGGTTGTAAGTCAAGGACTAGCTGTAATAACATACTCTGATTTTAAGCTGGCCTGTGAGAGTAAAAATGTTATTTCTTTAAAATCATTGATTAATATAGCAACTCGTGGGTACAGTATGTATTTATGTGCAAGCTGGTGCACAGGGAACTTGCAGGAACACCGAATTAGCATTAACTGTTTTGAACTAATGGATTTCTTTCTGCTCAGACTAATGTAACCACTTCAAACAAATGATTTCTCAAGGGACCCACACAGTCGAGAATATGCAAGTGTAGAGGACAACTTGGGAGGTTGCATGTATTATCTCAATGAAAAGGGCTAATTATTTTTGTTGTATGGATTACACTACCCATGTTTAGCCAAACCATAAATGAGTTTATCTTCTTCTGAACCTCACAGCACAACAGACAGCAATTACCCTATTAAAACCCTGCAAGGGGTATTTTAGCATCGTGGCGGCATCTAATATGTTGAACTAGAACTCTCAGAATTCCTACCCAGCATAATCTGCCTGTGAGAAATCTGAGAGTTGTAATATTACAGCACACTGGGAAGGAAACGTTGCTGTTTACTCTAATAAGATCAAGCAGCTCAGCTCAGAAACATGCAAAATATTTTGGAATTTAAAAAAAAAAAACACAATCCCATAAAGCAAGCTTCCTGTAAGAAACAGAAGGCTGTACAAAAGTCAGAACCAGGCCTTTTCTTTAAATTTTAATGCTAGAAGCAGCTTTTTAAAGATTCAATATACAGTTCCTCATGCAAATATTGCTCATGTGGAAAAAAATCAGACTTTTCCAGGAACTCAACCTGAACAACTCTTTGAAATATGGTAGATCTCCCATATCCAGTATCCTACATAGAGCTAGGCAGCCCTTTTCATATAACTATGGGAGGAGGAGGAGGAGAGAGAGAGAGAGAGAGAGAGAGAGAGAGAGAGAGAGAGAGAGAGAGAACAGGAAGCAAACAATTAACAATAGTATAGACTTATATACCGCTTCATAGTTGTTTACAGCCCTCTCTAAGCAATTTACAGTCAGCATATCGAACACCTGCAATAATTAGCCTGCAATACTGCATTCTAACCACTGTGCCACCACAGCTCTTAACTAATCAATAGGTGAGAATCCATATATGTAGGGTTGTTTGCATGCTGAAAAACCAAGGATTCCAAAATTATGTCCTCCCTAATGAAATGCAAAGCTATGGGACATCTCAAGATATACTGCTAAATTAAACCCCTGGTCTTATTTATGGATAAAAGTGCTGAACAAATAGTGGATTGAATGTGATGCTGACCAGGCTCATTCTCTTAATGGGGCGGGGTTCTGGCCTCTCATCCTCAAACTGATTGACACACTTATTACACTTTTATCTTCTGTCTCCTCAGGAGCACAAGCTGGCCTGCATGTTCTCCCTTCTACAACTATCTATTGTGATGCAGGTAGCCTAGATTGAAAGATGACAACCAGTCCCCGAAGCCGATCCAAGTCCACCGTTTCAATCCTCTCATTTGGCTTTCTCAATCCCCAATTTGTAGACTAAAGGAGAGCAGATGGAGCAGGGCAGACCTTGTGGTAGGGGAAAAGGGAAAGCTCATTCCTAATTCTGCCAATGCATGCAGTTTCATCAACAGAAGGACTTAATTGATTCCACCCAGTACAGTGAGAGGCAACAAATTTGCTTGTTATCAAATAATCTTCATCAAATCTGTCAGATGTGAAGGAGTGACATTTTCAGTTATAACTTACAACTGCATAAACGTTTTTGAAAGAGTACTCAGGTTTACTTCATCCTGCTCAGCCTGTAATGGAGATCTCACTGTAAATACTATTGGCTTTAGAAAGAAGGCAGGTGTGAGCAAAATTAGGTTTATAGTTGGAGGTGGAATCTTTCCATATTCTGCTGATGCTTATGCCTATTCAGTACCAGGTACAAACTTACTTACTGAACTTTAACCAATAATTTACTTTAATACATACTTCGGTTTTGCTGCTTTTATTATACTATTTTGCATTCTATGACAACACAAAATACTAATTTTCTTCTCTTTTGTTACCTGCCTTTAGAAGCATCTACTGAAAAATATAAAGCCATTTAAAAATAAAGGTTGGGAAATGCACAAGAAAATGTCATATAGATGGGCCTTGACTTAACAATCATTCATTTAGTGACCATTCAGAGTTACAACAGCACTGAAAAAAATAACCTATGACCGTATTTCATACTTACCAATATTGCTGTTTCTTCATGGTCATATGATCAAAATTTGGGCGCTTGGCAACTGACATTTACAGTATTTATGACAGTTGAACTGTCTTGGGGTTATGTTATCACCATTTGTAACCTTCCCACCTGGCTTCCAACAAACAAAAGTCAATGGGGGAAGAAAGATTCACTTAAGAACCGCATGATTCATTTAACAACTGCAGTGATTCACCTAATAACAGTTAACAACAAATTAACTGTTAACTCAGTTAACAACTGCCTTGTTTAGCAACAGAAATGCTGTGCTCAATTGTGGTCCTAAATTGAGGACTCCCTATACTACAGATCATCTTTTTTCATTCTGCCTTAATTTCATGGGGACGGCAATACAGAACTGCACAGACGCAGTGTTTCTCAACCTTGACAATTTTAATGCATGTGGACTTCAACTCCCAGAATTCCACAGCCAGCATTGCTGGCTGTGGAATTCTGGGAGTTGAAGTCCACATGCATTAAAATTGTCAAGGTTGAGAAACACTGGCACAGAGTTTCAAATCTCTCTACTCAAGAATTCACAAGGTGACTTTGGGCCAATCACTGCCTGTCAATCAACCTACCTCACAAGTCTGTGGTTTGGATAAAATTAGGAGAGGCCTTATGTCAGGGGTAGGCAACCTTGGCTCTTTTATGACTTGTGGACTTCAATTCAATTCAACTGAATTCAATTCAATTCAGGAATTCTGGGAGTTGAAGTCCACGAGTCATAAAAGAGCCAAGGTTGCCTGCCCCTGCCTTATGTACATCCCCTTGAGCTTTCCAAGAAATGGTGGAATACAAATTCAAAGAGTAAATAAACTAGAACAGTCCTAATTTCTAATTGAAGGCATTCTATATGCAAAGACTATGTTCACATTATATAGTTGCTCATCAGGGTGGTTAGTAGGACATGCTAACATCACCAAGTTACGAAGTTAAGCAGAGCTATGATTTGGTTATGTTCTCCCATTATGAGCTGTGCCCACACAGACCTACTTAATATTTGAAGAAAAAAAAGATGTTTATAAAGCGGCTGGAAAATCCAGATATACCATTATACATTTCACTGCTTAAATTCTGGCAGCGACTGACTGAATATGCCTAACACTGATTGGCTGTAGGTATCAGCTAATTCACATCTTATATGCGTGCACACACACGCATGTGTGTGCACATAAGTTGTCAATTTGCTTATAGACAGTCTTCCTGCAAGTAACAATGATTCCTAATGAGAAATTGTGCTTCTCTGTTTGCCTACATACTATGAGCTCTCAATTATAAATAAGCCATTCTATAAACAATACTATGTGATAAAGGTACTTGTGTGATATTTACTATCTTGTATTTTACAAGGCCTGGGCATCCTGGATGAAAGTTTTCCTGGGCATCCTGGATGAAAGACTACTTGTGTGTTTCTCTTGTTCCCTCTTTCCTTCTGTCACCAGAAATAAATTCTGCTCTCAGTGGGGATTGAGGATTGGGTAGGCTGTCTTCCTTTTTAGTAATCACAGGCTTTCTTACCTAAGCTTTTAAGGGGTTTCTGAGGAACCTACTTGTCTGTAATATTTCAAAGTAATTATGTCTTCCCCCTGGATTGGTACTTGGCTCCAAAATATATTGGGAGACTGACTCCTTCATGAGCTTGTTTTCCTTCTCAGGGGCTAACAAAGGATGATTTGGGTGAGGACCAAAGCAGATGGGAGTGGAGAGGCTTTACAATGCTTGTAGCTTGTCTTCAGTGGCTGTGTTGAGGGAGGGAGTTGATGTTGGTAGAGACTGACAAAACAAATGTTGCTGGAAGCAAGCATGACAGCAAGAATAGGCAGCCAGACTGAGATTATGTTGAAAGTGTAAGTTGGGCTTGGAACACAGCCGTTTTTTCCTCTGCTTTCCCCCCCTCCCATTCCTTCTGCAATACTGCTACCTGCCTGACCAACTAGGAAGGGGCCAATCACATCAGAAAGATTTGCCAGGATGATGATCTGGAGCAAGAACTTCGTGTATGTCCTGGAGAAATTGGGCAAAGGCTTTGTATACCCAAAGAGTGACGTCTGTTCCTTTTAGCACGAGTTTGTGCTCTTGCAGTGACTAACATGGAGATCTGATTGAATTAATGGCTGACTGGATTGTACAAATAAAGCCAAAGGATCGTAGCTGAAAGTAGATAAAAGAAATCTATATTCTATTACAGAAAAAGAAAGACCATTTAGGACAGAATACAATCACTTATTGCTACACGTAGGCCTTTAAAATTAGTGCAGGGACTCAAATGTACCAAAATCAGATCTGCTTCCAAACATTTACCTTCTTTGACACCTCTCCAGTCCCACCATTCCCCTCATTTCTTCCTCAAGTACCTACCTAGCTTGAGCTGCTCACTCTCTTCTTACATTTCTCTCCACTATTTCTATTCTGTTAAAATCAGCCTCTATCTCAAAGTCACAGAACAAAAATCAGTACGAAACCATAAGGAGCTGTTCCTCTCCCCTTCCCACAAAAATGGTTAGGAGATCTCCAATGCAGGGGCTGAAGCTTTGAGAGGAGGGTGAGATTTACAGAGGTCATCAGTATAGCAACAGCAACAGCACTTAGACTTATATACCACTCCAAAATGCTTTACAGCACTCTCTGAGCAGTTTCCAAATGTCAGAATATTGCCCCCAACAATATAGTATGTATAGATTAGCATAGCATAGCATAAGGGGTTCTTGGTGCTCTCTGAGTTTGCTTGTTTTCTTGCAGACATTTCATTACCCAAACTAGGTAACATCATCAGTGCTGAGAGACTAGCACTGATGATGTTACCTAGTTTGGGTAATGAAATGTCTGCAAGAAAATAAGCAAGCTCAGAGAGCACCAAGGACCCCTCATATCAATCCTGAGCTACAAATATTCTCCTTTATTAATAGTACAGTATAGTTCTTGACATTAGAAGTGCACATAAGTTATCTGAATCATTTAGGGAAATAACTACTTCAAATGTTAGGAAAAGACAGAAACATACATTTAAGCAACTTTCTAGCATGGCTTTTCCAAAATCTTTGCCACACAAGATAATTCTGAGCATTTCTTTTTAGATGTAGGGTTGCAGATCTCTTCTGGTTACTTGTGCAATATTTTTCAATATATAAGCTTATCTCCCCATTAAGAGTGATGAATGAAGTTCTGTCACCTTAGAAACTCCTGTTTTAACCTTCAGTCTCATAATATTTTTAAAGAGGTTTTTTAAAATTATTTTTAAAAACTTATTATTAAATACTGGATATTTTTTTTGTAAATTCCATTTGGAAGATAAGAGTGTCATTATCCATTAAACAAAATAAAATTATATGTGTGACAATGAAGGACAAATTCTTCTTCTTACAGGAACATGACCTATAGAATTTCACATTTTACTTAGTTTACTAATTGGTACACTAAAAAAAATAGGTCTTTATGATTGCTAGGTAACTGTCTGGATCTGCAGTTTAACATTCTTGCCACACGGATAAGAAATTAAATTTCCAATCTTCTCTTCATTGTCCTTTTAAACTCCTGTATTACAAACCTTTTTCACTATAAATAAATACATTTAGGGATTTATTCCACTGCTTTCATTGTGCCTGTGGAGCTTTGTCAAGCTAGGAGGCAAATCCAGTTGAGGAGAGTTTTTACTTATCTTGGCTTCCACTGAAAACACATCATTTAAAGTTATCTCTCCTCCCTTTTATCATTAGACAAGGGGAATAACAGACTATTCTTTAATTACTATGTTTTTCAAACAGGATTTTTCCACTTCTATTCAGAGCTCCTTGTAATGAAAGCTTTCTTTTAAAATAGTATTCCTTTCATTCCCAGCCTGCCCCCCAAGTTCTCTTATATGACAAAAGGGGTACAAAACTCAAGTCTGACAGAAAAAGGCTGACCTCCATGTGCCACATGGCTAGGAGGCAACTTTGTCAAATCTCTCCCCTCCCCCTTTTCTAATCGCACTTCACTGACAAATGACTAAAGGGAAGTGTTTAAGAGCTTAGGATTCCAGAGTGAGCTAATACAGGATGTCTTTGGTTATTGGGGATGGGGGGGGTGGTTGGAAAAGAAGGCAGCCTTCTAACCTCCCTCCCTCCCCCCCCGCCTCCTTAAATTTAAAAATGGGACGAATGTTACCATTTTTGGACATGAGTTTTGCACAAGCCCAGCCCTAAACCGCACCATTCAAAGCTGATCCCGCTGGTGAAGGACTATCTCTGGGGCAGGGCGAGCATGGGTGCTCCTCCGACCTAGCTTCCCCAAACCGGGGTCGTGTCACCCATCAGCCGGGGCATCCTCGATCACAGGGACGTGCCCAGGCCGGTTTTCCGAAGACTTAGAGACCAAATTCCTAAGGGGGACCAGGAGAAGAGATATCCCCAGGGGTTTTAAGGAGGAAAGGGGGGGGGAGGAGTGACTCGCTAGAAACTCTGCTTTCGCTTTATCTCCTTCTGCCCGTTCTTTACATCGATCTCCTCGGCTCCGCTTTAAAATGCATACAGTATTTGGAGGAAAAAGTATTGCAAGGGCGCGCGTTAGTTGCGCCCTTTCCTCGCTTCTGTGCAAGAGCTCAGCCTCCAAAACCACTCCGAAAGCGGCGCCGCGAACGGCAAGCAACCACTTCCCTCTTCCCCCTCCGGGAAGGTGGCTTTTGTCGGTTGCATTGCGAAACACCGGAGGGGCCAGCAGAGCCTGCCAGTCAGCCTTCCCGACTTGAGCAAAGGGAAACATCTGTTGCTTCAGTAGAGAGGAAAGCAACTTCAGAGCTGCCGCTGGCTTGGGCAGACAACGGCTCCCACTGACCTCCCCCCCCTCCGATTTCCTGATAGATCGAATTATTTCAGCAACATCTCCCCCACACACACACACGGCAGCCCGCCTCCCCCTCGCACGTCACCTCCGCTCCCTTCTCCAGCAGCCTCATGCCTGCATTTGGGAAGAGGAATGTTTAAAAAGCTTTAAAAAAAAAAAGCTGATGCAGGTTCTGCAAGATCGCACCACCACGCTTTATTCCTAAAAAATAACCATCGCCGCTTATTGTACCGAGCCAGCCTCCTAACTTCAGTCGAGGCTCTGCAATTTACCTTTCCCCGCGGAAACAGGGGGAGTCGGTCGTCATCCTTAGCACTCTTCCCACGCCTGGCCTTACCTTCGAGGTAAAGGGGAGGGAAGAGCAGATCTCCCGTGGAGACAAATGCCCAAAGTGGCCACCACCACCCGTTCTCGTCCCCCAACGGAAAACGGAGAGAAGTAAAAATAACGCTACGCTGTTGGAAAGACGGATTTCCAACGCGAAGTTTAACGCCGCTACGTTCGGGGCTCCCCCCTAAAGGCAACCTGCGAACCAGCAGCGGTCCACAGGCTCGGTGGGAAACGACGGCAAGGGGAGCGTGTGCGCCCGCTCCGGAATCCAGCCCGCACGGTTCCCAAAGCACGCCGTTCGGAGGGAGTTCTCCGGCAGCCTCCGGCAAGGCGTCTGCCTCGCCCCGCCTTCCCTCCCCGCTCGGCCCGAAAGCCAAAATAAAAATAAAATGCTGCTTTACCTTTCTCTGCTGCTTCTCCCACGCTGGATCCAAGAGGAGATCCCTGTCCCAGTCATCCTCCGGCTGCATATAGTCATTGGTCTGCTGGGAGTCATAGTGATCCATCCCTGCGTGGCTGCTGTCCTTCCTTCGCGCTTGCTTCTGAAGCTGCTGTTGCTGTTGCCGCCGCGGCTTCTTTCCTCCCCCGCCCTCCTCCTCCTCCTCCTCCTCTTCGGCGCTGCTAGGCTCGGAAGCTCCCTACCACACAGCAGCGGCAGACCGAGAGCGAAGGAAGCAGATCTTTCGGCCAGACCGCAATCTAAGGTTTGCACTCTTCCAGAGGGCGGGAGGGGGGAAAGCAGGAGACAGCACTCGGTCCTGCCTCCTAAGTGACCTCATTGGCTGAACAGAGTTGCCCAAAGTTCACTTTCCAGGGCCACTGGGACCCCCATTGCGTCTCTCGAGTGTCAATCGCAACTTGCGGCGGCTCCTATAGGTTGTTTTGAGAGCGCGCCCCCCGTGGCCGTCCCCTTATAAGACATGTGACGTCTGTTCGGCGAGAAGGGAGGGCGAATTTTCCTCCTGGGCTACGTTCTACGGCGTTGTAGGTCGGCTAGGTCAGGGGTAGGCAACCGTGGCTCTTTTATGACTCGTGGACTTCAACTCCCAGAATTCCTGAGCCAGCTATGCTGGCTCAGGAATTCTGGGAGTTGAAGTCCACGAGTCATAAAAGAGCCACGGTTGCCTACCCCTGGACTAGGTGAACGGGCGCTTTTGAGCGAGATCCGTGGTGCCGAATGCAAGGGAGTTTTAGGAAACCGCTGGGATTGTTTCTCTCTCCCCTTTACTCTTGCATTAAGCAGAGAGGATTAACGGTCAAGACATCCCGAAAGTTTAGAGTCCAAGATACAAGTTGAAAAGCGGTGTTCTCCTTCGGTTCAAACGCTGTTTGATTCAGCCCTATTTCTGGCTGAATTTGGTTGAGAGACAAGAGATTTGAAACTGTTTCCTTCGTCCATTTCTAAGGAGATTTCTAGAAATATAAAATCCGTGAATTAAGGGAGCAGAGCCGATTAGAACCTTTGATAATATTGGCACTGAAGTATTGCAACAACTAGCAGAGTAAAATGTTTAAGGGGTGTTCCACCAAAGAGTAAACCTTATAAATTGGGCAATCAAACCACTCCTTCAGCAGGTCCAAAAGTTATGACCGAGTTGTATGTGACTGAAGGGGAAAAGTATTAAATGCAGAAGGAAAAAAAATAATAAATTCAACTGTATTCAATTAAATTTAGTTTTAATTCCAAGCCCTACCTATTTGTTTGGTCATATACATTTTTGAAGAGTGAGCCAACTACAAGGGCAGAGAAAATTGTGCAACCAGGCTGTAAAACAAAACAGGTTTTTTTTTTTAAAGGGTTGTAGCAACATTTTCAAAATATCTTTTCTTCCTTTAAAGGAAGTCAAATTTTTCTAAAGAAGTATGACCTAACATTTTGTGATGAGTTCTTGACTGTTTTACATCAAGATGACATGTCAGTATTGATAAAGCAAGCACCTTGTTGAATCAGACTCAGTCTCTGGCCCAGAGTCAGAGAATCTTTGGCTCTCCAAAAGTTAGGTTTTAACTTTCATTTTCATCCTTGGCCACTGGTCAGGCTGAATGACCTGGATAAATTAGTCCAGTAATGTTTGAGAGAGTGGATTTTCTACCTTCAGGAGCAATCAGTTACAACCAAGCCCTGAAGATTCCTTTGTTCTTTATTTCCAACATCTGGATCTTGGACATCTGTTTGCCGGATTTATGTGACATGGACATCTCAGTCATCCCCTCTCCCACTCCACAGACTAATCTTCATGCATCAGCAACACACAACATTGGAAGACTATTCTTACAATCCTGCCAAATAGCACAAGGGATGTTAGAATGAATTAAAAAAATAAATGATGTCATGACCAACACCATTCCACTTCTACTCTCACTTTTTCTGCCATTCCTGCCTCCCCAACCATGGTTGGAGGGAGGCAGAATGGGGATAGAGAAAATATCACGGTAATCTTGGAATCGATAAGGATTAGTTAGTTAACTCTCCTCAGACAGTTTGTGTGGCTAGGCTGACTAGGGGAACAGGTATGACTCAGTAAAGAATATTGTGCAAATGGGGCTGCTGGACATTCTTATTTACCATAACTAATGCTGACCAAAGGATCTATTGCCCATTCAAATGAGAACTTTAAACAAATTGATAGCATCGTCTAAGGACTAAATTCCACAAGGACTTCCTTTGGATCTATCTTTCAGTTTGTTTGCCCAGCTTTTTAAGTGACCCCAAATCAGTTCTGTTGTTGTTAAGCGTCCTTGTTTCTATCTCTCCATATCATTGTTTCTCACAATATGACTTCTTTACCCCAACTAGAAAAACAGCAGTCACCCAATCTGCATTTCTTACTTTACTACTGGATTTTAATAAAAGCAGATCAGATTTTGGTAAGAGATCTCCTACACAGATTTTGGTAAGAGATCTCCTAATCTCCTGATTAAAGCATGCAGGTACACTGTTTTTCTTTTGGTGAGCTAATTGAGAGAAATAAGGAATTGGGATTTAAAGCATGGATACATATCTAGAGTTTGACCTGGAAAAC
>NW_015386571.1:56571-122180 GCF_001527695.2 Protobothrops mucrosquamatus | reverse complement strand
ACGCCCAGAACGGAGTTCCGGCACCTTGTAGGGTAAAGCAAGGCGGGTTTGTATGACGTGTGTGAGTTTTGGCACCTTTTTTTTTTTTTTTTTTTTTTTTACAAAAAAGCACTGGGATTAGGTATTTTGCAGGAATGTCCCTATGAAGTACAAAGTCAATTAATTCAGTGTATATGATATCAGGAAAACTGCAGTTATTAAGGCACTTCCACATCTCTCTGGCTTCCTAACCCAGTTGTCTACAAAATAGTTTGAAGCCAAAAACCATAACCATCTTCACTTAATGTCAACCCTAAAGCACAGAGAACACACCAAAAACATGTCCACCTGCCTTTACAGTGTTTTAATTCTGTATATTTACAGTATACACAGTATTGACTTTATTAATATACTGCTAAAATAACATGATTTTTCCTGAAAATTTAGAGTTTTATAATAATTGGTTAAAGTTTTTTCATAAAAAACTGCAAATCTAATAAACAAATAAAAAAAAAGGAAACAAGAAAGAAAAAAAAATATAAAGTGCAAAGAAAATAAAAAAAAACTAGAGAGAAACAACTAAAGAAACTAGAGGGCTTCCAACCTTCTTTTAAACAGATATTAACAAACCCATATTCTCCCCTCCCTCTTAACTATTCCAGAAACTCCTTCAGCCCCTTAATTCTCAACTTTTAAAATAATAAAATCCATAAATCATAATTTTACTTTTTTCTTCTTCTAGTAAAAAGTCCATAAAAGATTTCCATTTTTTTAAAAAAAAAACATTTATAGTTTTCTCCCTAATCAAATAGGTCAGTTTTGCCATTTCTCACATTTATTCATTGTGGGAATTTCAGTGCTCTCCAATCTTTGTGGGTATAAATAATCTTGCAAGCCATTCCATGTACCCAATTTTCCATGGATCTTTTCTCAATCACTATTCATAAATCCAACATTTGTAATTTTATTCTGCACTTTGTCTCTCTCCCAGCATCATCTGAATGCCTTTCTTTTGGTGTTTCAGAAATATGAGAAGTCTTGAACAAATATTCTGCAATTTAGAAGGTATTCTGTAGTCACACCCACAAATATACTGTGTACTGATATAGAGGGATTTGTTTTCTCAGTGTACCACAAATGCTAATAGTGGTAAATATTATATAGTAACTAGACATCCCATGACCTATTGGGTCATCCTTTCAGAGATATTTCCTTACCAATGCCTTCAACTATGACAGAACTTCTAATGCACTGCTTTCATTGGAAAAGCTGGATGTATTCAGAGATGCATCTGCCTTGAAATAGCCCATGTCAAACTATGTACCATCAAACACCACCACAGGAAATGTTTTATGACATTGTTTTGTTATGTCATAAATGGTTAATGATAATTTTTATGTCATAAAATATTTTATAACAATTGCCAAATTTCAATTCCGTGGGAGTCATGGGTCCCAGATTTTGGATATATTCTATATGTTAGCCCATTTGAGGTATTTGGTTCAAAAATATTAATTATTTTGCCCAGTTAAAAGTTAAGGAAATGAAGCTTTTAATAATATAGCGATGTAAAGTGTTCATCTGTGGTCTGTGGAGAAACAGATTCAACTTTACCCTCAGCTAAGGAAACTTGTGGTTTGACCTTGGCCTAGCCTATGTCACAGTTTCTTGGGTAAGCCACCTAAAGTTCCTGAGTGAAAATAAGCTATACATCTGAGAAATAAATTAAAATGGCAATGTTTTATTGATGTTGATAATTTTAAAAATAGTTTTTCAGAATTTTATTAAATAAAATTACCAATGATATACCTACAATAATATACCTTCTCACATAGAGGTAGTCGTTGACTAACAACCATTTGTTTAGTGACCATTACAACAGTACTGAAAAAAGTGACTTGTGATCATTTTTCACACGTATGACCATTGCAGCATCTCCATGGTCATACGATCAAAATTCGGGTCTGTGGCAATTGATATGTATTTATGATAATTGCATTGTCCCAGGTCATGTGATCACTATTTGTAACCTTCCCAGCTGGCTTCAAATAAGCAAAGTCAATGATGGAAGCCAAATTTGCTTAATGACACACTGCAGTGTTTTGCTTAACAACTATGGCAAAAAATATTCGCAAAACAAGGCACAACTCAGTTAACAACTGCCTTGTTTAGCAACAGAAATTTTGGGCTCAATTGTGGTTGTAAGTCGAGGACTACTGTATACAGCAGAGAAATAAACTTAGGTGGGAGAAAAGGAAAATGTGGGTCTGTCCTATTGCTGAGACAATTCAGGGCAAAACTGAAGATTTTTTTAGGCTATAAAATGGATTTTCCTCATTAATAATCTGGCCACACAAATTTTCATCCATTATGACCTCTGATATTAAATAGGTGGATAAACTAGCTCCATTAGCAAGGAATAATCTCTCAGCATAATAATCTTGTTGGAATTTGCTGAATGAATCTTAATAAAATATTAGAGAGGTAATTAACAATAAGGCTCAAAGATTATAAATCATTTTTTTCTGCTTTTGCTGTTAGCTTTTCAGGTTAGAATGTAGTCCTGCCATGTACATTTTTCAATTCTGTTCCTTATGAGCATTTAAGCAAATGTAACTGAACAATGACACTTTTTTACATATGCAAGCAGATCCTATACATATGGGCAGTGAAATAAAAAAACATTAGATTCAATGGAATATCCCTAAGTAAGTTTATATAAAACTATAACCTGAGTATATTTATGATCAAAATATTCATTTATTACATCTGCATAGAGCTAAATCAAATGGGCTCATGGCATTTTACAATAAAGTCAAATGAATAATAAGATGATCTGCAACCAAAGTCTGCCACCAAGTCAAGAAACCATTCCACTTACATACAGAGGTGGGCTGGAATTTCACTACCACAATCTTGTCTTCTTTGACAGTTCTACCCCACAGGTGTCACTGCCTTACTTTAAGTAGGACTGCAGCTGCTGGTTGCTGGTTTCAGAAAAATATACCAGTCAAACTTTTGAAAAGTTGTATATCCCTAATGCCAAAAATTGCATGTCCAATATAAAAAAAAATCAGTGATATATTTGGTTTTATAGTTTCTTTGGTTGTCATCAGAGGAATGCTATGGTGCTTTATTCTTAATTTTGAATGACTGTTTCATTTCAATAACAACCTCACATTTCATCATCATAAACTAAGTTGATTAAACGTGTTACAGTGCCCCTGTCCTCAGCAACTGTGAGACAAGAAAGATGTAACTAAGAAAGAAATTTTTCCCACATTCAGATAGCAATAGATAGATGGCTAAGGAGAGATGATAAAAGAATCACATGGCTGAAATAAAATCCAAATATTTCAATGTATTATTGGCCAAAGCAGAAAATATCCCAAAAGACAAAATATATGCTAATTTCTTCTCATAATAGCTTTTAAGTAGATCTGATCATCTATGACACTGCTACCCGAAGGAACAATAGGGAAGCAAAAGATTGCACTAATGCAGAGAGCAAAATAATGGATACTAAACTGCATTTATAAAGTTGGACTAATTAGTGTATCTCCACGGCCTCAAGATATATATTGGCTGATAAGTTGCTGTGGAAGCATGTTTACCACTTTCTGTTGAAAATAAATGTTATCTATTTCTTTCCAGGGATGAGAATATAGAAACATCACTTCTACCAGTTTGCAGAACTCTATAATAACATGTTGAATGACTGGATTGTTAGCAGCTTGTAACACAGAGCCCATATCCAGAACAGTTGCAATTTTACATTGGTTTTCCCCTTTAAAAAAAAAAGTTGTTGTGGAGTGGGTGGAATGTAATTTTGGAAGCAGATGAAAGAATAAGTGACAACTGAACTCAATCAAAGGAAGTCTGTCATTAAACTGCCAAGGCTGAGAAAGCCAGCTAACCAGTATGACACTGTCACTTGTTATATAAAAAAAAACCTTAAAAATAATAGTTTTTAGGACAAAGTGGAAAGGAAAAGTATCCCTTAATGCTGTAGGAACCAGAGGTAGAAGGTGTTTCTACTGAAAATGCATTACTGTAGGATTATAATGAGGACTTGATATACACAAAGCTTTTTTTTTTTTAAGGTGGATGTAATACATTCTATCTACGTCTCATGGGTTCCTACAGTTCAGACATGGTGAACCTACTCCCTCTGGCCTCCCATTTTTGCAGATTTCAGAGGCTCTCAGAATCACATTACCAAAATCAGTAGCACATCTGTGGAAGTTTTGGTGGTATTACTTTTTACTTTATCTGATAGTTTATTCAGGATAGATGCATCAGATTACTGTAACCACTCAATAAAATTCCTTTTAAAAAAGGATGACACCATAGTATTACACTGGTGACATCACTTAAGTATTTTTGTTGTTGTAAGACACGGGTGTCAAACTTGCCACATCACGTGACGTGTCGCGACATATCGTGACTCTTTTTGCATTGCGGGCAATGGGGTGGGCATGACTTCGGTATGATGAAACCGGCCTGTGGGCCGGCAGTTTGACACCCCTGTTGTAAGGCTAGTTGCTGCATTTGCTATTAGGTTGATCTACTTTAGTCTTAGTCCCATTTTTTCACTCTGAACGTTGACTTTCATTAGTAGAACTTACAGATTATTTGTACTGTCAGCAGTTAGTGCCATCAGCATAGTGCAGGTTTATGTTTCTTCTTCCAATTTAAAAAACACATTTATCTTCCAACACAGCTTTCTTCAATAGTTATTCCACATATAATTGACAAAGGGAAAAATGTACAGTTTTGTCTTGCACCTTGCTGTCCCGTTTGCCATTTTCTGTCTGTACTGTAGTTTCCTGACATGTGTATAGGTCAGTGGTGGCGAACCTATGGCATGCGTGCCAGAAGTGGCACTCGGAGCCCTCTCTGTGGGCACACATGCCATTGCCCCAGCCTCGCCTCCCCCACGACCCCCTCACCAGCAGCCCCCCTGGAGGAGAGTCGCCCCCGAGCGTGGCCCACGTGAAGCAGCACAGCCAAGGACATGGAAGCCAGGCAGCATAGACAAGAATCTGCTTTCACACCCCATCATGCACAGTTGATGCTGCAGGGGGCAGGCAGAGAGCGTGGCTGCCATGGCGCTGCTGGGCTGCCTGGGCGATCTGCGGCGGGCCCTGGAGGCAGTGAGTGGCCCTGTGGGCAGGCGGGGCAGGGGATGGGGGGTGGGGCGGGGGCAGGGCAGGGGCGGGGGCAGGGCAGGGGGTAGAATGGGGCAGGGCCAGTTTTGGGGCACTCAGTCTCTAAAAGGTTCGCCATCACTGGTATAGGTGGTCCTTGCTTAACAACCACTTGTTCAACAACCATTCAAACTTGTGACAGGGCTGAATGAGTGGTAGTTACAACCAGTCCTCAGAGATCTGGCTATTGCAGTACCCCTGCAATCACCTGATCGCAATCCAGGTGCTCAGCAGGATTTCCAATTGCCACAGTGTCCCATGGTCATGTGATCACAATCCATGCTGGCTTCCCACAAGCAAAGTCATGTAGAAGCCAGCAGGATGCTAGCAGAAATTGCAGTCACTTGAGGTCCTGGTTTGACAATGGCAATCAGGGACTGCCAGAAGGCTGTTACTAAGCCATGCAGTCACGTGACATCACATTTTAATGCCACATTGTTTAGCAATGATAATTCCAGTCCAGGTTACCATTGTTAAGTGAGAATTACCTGTATACATTTCACATAAGGATAATGAGTTGTTCTGGAGTTATTTTTTTAAGCACATTCTACAACTTGATATGGTTGACACAATTGAAAGTGTTTCTCTAATCCAGAGGTCCCCAACTTTTTGGGTACCAGGGACCGGTTCCATGGAGAAAGGTTTTTCCACAGAACGGAGGGTGTGTGGTTTTGTGTGCTGCCTGCATCCCACGGATGGGGCTTTGCTTGTTTGTGTGGACCGGTTGCTGGTATGCCGCGGCCCAGTACTGGTTCATGGACCGGGGGTTGGTGACCCCTGCTCTAATCAGTGAAGCATATGCTGACTTCTTTTAGAGATTTTTTTAGTTTTCTCAATTATCCATCAGCAAAAATTTCTCATGTTACTCAGCTTTTTCTGAAACCAGCTCAAACATCTAGCATCTCCGTAGCATGCTGAGGTGCACGAAATGCTGTTACCTTCCCACTGAAGTGTTCCCTATTTATCTACTCACATTTGCATACTTTCAGAACTGCTAGGCTGGACATAGGGCAAGAACCGGAGCTTATTCCATCACATGGTATTTTGGGTTTCGACTGCCAATCTTCTGGTTGACAGCCCAGTGTCTTAATCTCTAGGCCACTATGTTCCTGCCACGGAAATAATTAAGCATAAAGAAGATCACTTGCTATAACCAATCTGTAAAAAAAATGCTGATAAAGTTGTCTCTGTTCCAGCTTAACTGAGAATAAAGCCAAGAGTTGTACTAATAGTATCTGTTTGTTCTTGAAGTATGTAGACTTTATTTTTACTTTAATTGATAGGTATCAATCCATTCAGACCTGTGAATATATGGACAAATTTTCTTTAAAGTTTCAAACTATTCTGACTGATGAAAGATGCTAATGTCCTTGAGGAAAAATAGGATTTAATGAAGGTTGCTATCAGCTTGAAAAGAAATAGCAGTGAGACTTTTGCTGAAAAATATTACTGTTGGACTTTGCCCTTGAGATAATCATTGGCCTGGTTCTAATTTAACATTTTTAGCAAGATGTTCAAGTAGCCCATAAAAAAGTTGCAAAGCTGTTGTTTTTAGAAGTTAAAATGGTTGTATTTCTTGTAGTACAGTTATTATAGATTTTGGAGAACGGTGCAGAGTCTGAGTCCCCAAAGTTCTTGAAGCAGGGAAGTGCCATAAACTTGATTTATCCTATTAAGAAACAATGGTGGAGGAGGCAGCATCTTAACCTAAGTTATCTCCGCCCACGTGTGAATAAGGAGCCTGATTGTGCAGTAAAATCCTTGTCTGGCCAGGAAAGCACCTACAAAATCGTTGGGTCTTCAGCGTCCCAGATTGAGACAAGCCTGGTCCCTGAAGAACAGCTGGTTTTCAGAGCAAGGCGAAGGGGGGAACCCTCCTGCCCGCTTCCTTTTAAGCCAACAGGACCTCCCTGCATTCCGGAAATTGCTGCTTGTCAACCTCTGGAGTTTAAGAATTGCGATTGCTATAGTTGTTGCTGATGGGGGGGGGGGGCGGCGGCATAGCTTGGGGCTTTGCAAAGATGCCCAGACAGCCTTAGCCTTCTAAGGTAAAGCTACTTATTTCCAGCCTAGCTCCCCATTGCTCAGCAACTGAGCAGAGAAAGAGACAGAGAGAGAGAGAAAGGAAAGGTGAAAAAGCCTGCCTGCCTTATATGGCTATGCTTGCATACTCGAGCGACGTGAGAAGGTCGCGTCACGGAGCTGGAAGAAATGGGGCGGGGAGAGGAGGGAAAAGGAGGGGGCTTGGAGGTCTAGCTTCGGATGGAAGTGGCGCTTGGGACAGGCTGGACGCTCCGCCTCTCGGAGGCAAGCCTGCTTCCTGTGACACACCCGAGGTTTCTCGGCTTTGTGGCTGGAGACACACCTGAGGGAGGGCGGTGGCGCCAGGCGCCAGACTCGCGGAAACTCTGCCCTCGGTGCTTCTCGAGAGGAGGGGCCTGTGCCCGCCTCGCGCTTCTGCAGGCTCGAGGCGACTCCGTCCAATTTCTTAGGAAACCTGGCGGTGGCCTAAAGCAAGGGGTAGTCAACCTTGGCTCTTTTATGACTCGTGGACTTCAACTCCCAGAATTCCTGAGCCAGCTGTGCTGGCTCAGGAATTCTGGGAGTTGAAGTCCACGAGTCATAAAAGAGCCAAGGTTGACTACCCCTGGCCTAAAGGAAAGGCTGGTCAAATTGGTGGGTGGTCGCTTTAGAGCAGAGGTGCCCAACCTTGGCAACTTTATCAACTCTCGGAATTTTCCATGCTGGCTCAGGAATTCTGGGAGTTGAAGTCCACGAGTCATAAAAGAGCCAAGGTTGACTACCCCTGGCCTAAAGGAAAGGCTGGTCAAATTGGTGGCGCCAGCGAAATCTCGTCTCCACGGGTTGGAACCGTTGAAATTCAACTCTCGGAATTTTCCATGCTGGCTCAGGAATTCTGGGAGTTGAAGTCCACGAGTCATAAAAGAGCCAAGGTTGACTACCCCTGGCCTAAAGGAAAGGCTGGTCAAATTGGTGGGCGGTCGCTTTAGAGCAGAGGTGCCCAACCTTGGCAACTTATTTAAGACTTGTGGACTTCAACTCCCAGAATTCCCCAGCCAGCATGGAAAATTCCGAGAGTTGATAAAGTTGCCAAGGTTTGAACACCCCTGCTTTAGAGCTAGGCGGATGAAGGACTTTTGCTTCTGGTAGCTTTGCTCTAAAATGACACTTGAACAACAATAACAACTTTTTCTCTTCCTCCTCCTCCTCCTGTTTAAAATGTTTCTCAAGGACTGCGCTTAGCTGAAGTGTTAATTGTTAGGTAACTATAGCAATTAGACAGTTTAACCACCCTTTGACGATAACATAATTAAATGATAAAAGAGTTAAAACACTGCAAAAGGCACTTACCTATTACAACAGGGCAGTCAGCCCTGTTCTGAGTTTGAGGACAACTGTGTGTAAGACAGAAATCTCCCTCCAATGTATTATTAAAAAACAGTTCAAGGTGCTTTGATTTTTGTGAGTTTCAAAGATACTTCCTTCAGGCAGAACATGAGCACCTGTTAAGGAAATTAATTACAATAAAAACCCATTTCCATATGTAAAGTGTTGATTCAGGCAATTACTGCTTCCAGGGCACCCATTTCACTCAAATGAGCCAATGACAGAAATATTTTTTTTTCTCCACAAGAATGAAGGAAGACAAGAAGTTAGCCTTGCTGCCACCCTCTGGCCTTACACAACCTGACCAATTTATGCTTTTAAAGATGCTGCAAAATCATGTATATCAGCACTAATTAGAAGGAACAACATTTTCTGAGGAGTAAGAGTAATTCCCCTGTGGCACTTGTAGTGTGGAACGGATTCAGTGTTTAATTATTACCCCTTTGCAGCATCTTTCATTTTGCCATCAAAATGTCATTCTGAGCTGGCTAAGCGTGCTTAGTCCTCTCTGAGCAATTGATAGGATTTTTGTATTTGGTAGTTCTTGGTGTTTCCTAAAAATTTTTGTCTTGGATGCAGGCTGCACATTTGTCCCATAAGAATTCATGGCATAAATGTTTATGAAAGAGAGACAACTTAGAGATAAACCTGTCATCCACAGATGCTGAAGACTACGGCACAGGTTTCATTTCTTCAATAAATTGTATTAAATAATGCTTCTTCACAGAATAATTTCCCAGCATATGCATTTAGTTGTTTAAATGTTAGGAAATACTGGTTCTCCATAATAGCAACAAATACATGGATTTGGCTAATTAAAGCAAAGATCTTAAGTTCTTCCAGAAAGTTGTGCCTGGAGTGTGCTTTTCTTTGTCAGTTTCAATTGGTAATCTACCAACAATCCTTCAAAAGAATTGGCCAGAAGATTTGAAAATATTCCTTTTATTTATTTTATTTTTCCATCCATGTATGTTCGTATGTATGTATATGTATGTATGCTTTTTTTAATAAGCACTTTCAAATCTAAATGCAAAGGTTTAGAAATAAGGGATAATACTTTTAATTTAGTTAGAATACTTATTAAAAAACAATATCTAAAATGGTTAGTAAAAAAGATTCAGGTTTTCTTTTTGTCCATGTAAATATACATAGAACATGTGGACTGCAGAATGTGGAAAAGAATTTTTCTGCTTAAGTCCTTAGCCACCTAGTTTTTTTTCTCTCTGCAATAACAAGGAGTCTTAAGTCTTCTACATCTGATCTTTCTTCCATAGATACATATATTATAGATTGTGCTGACTTTAGGCATAGCAACGTCTACCAGTTTTCCATGTTCAAGTAGAAGGCAGGAAAAAGGATTCTGCAAAGCTTGCTCTGTTGATGTACTTAATTCAGTTCAAAATACTAGAGTGGGGAAAATTCATCTAGTATAAATGCGACTGTTATAAGCAGAATCAGACATCTGTTGCATAAAAGGCATATCCTCTTTGAAGTGAAAATAAACTTGCATTGTCAGTGAAGGACAAACTATTTTATTTCCCTCTAGCAGTGTTTTAAGTACAAAACTGCCATGAATTACTAACACAGAAATTGCTACATAGTTCTGTTGAAAAAAAATATTTTTCAAAGCTTCGGCATTAAGAAAAATTGATGTAACAATTTTTCAAAATCTCATAATACAACAGTTTAATCTTTAAATAACATGCTTTTTTCAATTCTGGTAGCTTTGTATCAGAGATAAAAAGCAAAATGTAAGAACCCACAGGGGAATGCAGTTGCAAGTCAAAACAACATTTTGGTATGCATATTTCTGTTTCATAAGTCAAAACAGATACACATTCCTTCCATGACATAGAGTTGTTTCTTTACTGTAAATGAAAGAGATAAGATATGGAGCAGCTCTCAAATCCATACGGTCAACTCTACCATTTGGGAAAGTGAGACTCTGGTGTTAGAAGACAGAGCTGAAAATACCACTATATTCCTTCTACCATCTTGCTATCTTCAGATGTTTAGAAATAAGCTGTTTCAAGTGTCATTGTCCTTAATAGCAACAAATTCCATTATTTTCAAAGCGACAGATTTGCATACTTGCATTTCACCTTATTCAAAAGGACCAAACAGTGGTTTCTTAAAAAATAAATAAAATAAAAAGAATGTGTCTCTTCTGTAAATTCTATACATATTTGTTCAGAATGTCATTCCATAGAGTCCAGCGACACTCCAGAATAAGCATAGATAGGATTCCAATCTTCAAGTTAAATGAGAAACAGACAAATTTATAATGTGTGCTTGAAAAGTTAGTACTGGAAAGGAGTAGAATCCCAGTTAGATCAGCATTCTGGTACTGAAGAGTTGGCTGCAATCCTATTTTGTCATGTAGATCCCTGTTATTACTTCCAACCCTGTGTTTGTACCAGTAAACTATCCCCAAAAGGTGATTTCAGTTAGATACAGAGGTTAATCTCTGATTTGCAGCCAATATCTCATGCCTGAAAGTAAGGCAGGCGCTCTTGAATCAGATTTGACCGTGCCATTGATGGAGGAATCTAACTTGGAACAATAGCAGATTGTGGATCATCCTTCTATCTACAAAAATAAGAAGGAAGTCTTTCATGAAAATTTAGTCTCCATTGGTGCATCTTTTGTCCCATGACTGCAAGACAAAGATAGGTAGATGTGCTTAAAATCTTCATTTCAAAACAGAGCTGGAAGGGACCTTGGAGGTCTTCTAGTCCAAGGTTTTTCAACCAGTGGTACGGGTACCACCTGTGGTACATTGGCACCTGGCAGGTGGTACGCGACCATCCTAGAAAAGTGGTAGCGGGGGAGGGGAATGAGCTGAATTGGTAGCAGCACCGCACAAGCCTGAGCGAGAGACGGCTGGAGCTGCAGGGCTGTCAGGGCTCAGTGGAAGCGCCAGGATCAGCGCCAGGCTCCAGCTGGAGCTCGGCACTGATCCTGGTGCTTCTGCTGAGTCCTGAAGAAGCACCAATCAGCTGGAAAGCAGCACTGATCCTGGCGCTTCTGCTGAGCCCAGAAGAAGCGCCGATCAGCTGGAATGTTGCAGCATCTCCAGGGTCTTGTGATTTACATTCAGATGCTTGGCAACTGATTCATATTTATAATGGTCACAGTATCCCAGGGTCATGTGAAGTAACCAAAACCTGCTGCAACCACCCAGCAGACGGGGGAAATAAAAACCAAACACCCCACACCCCACCCCCGCTGCCAATCCTCAACAGAAATGCTCATAACAATGAAAACCTCAGACAGGAGGAAGAGCGCCGCTGGGCGCTGTCTTGCTCAGCTGTGGCTTGGGGGGCACTTTTTTCAGTGCCATTGTAACTTTGAACAGTCACTAAGCGAACTGTTGTAAGTCGAGGACTATCTGTACTTTATCAAGTTTTTTTTTTTTTTTTTTTTTGGTCATCAAGTTTTTGACACCTTGCTAGGCGACTTGTGGTGCTCGGATGTTGCCATATCCTAAAAGTGGTACAATGGGTGAAAAGGTTGAAAAGCCCTGTCCTAGTCCAACCCCCTGCTCAAGCAGGAAACTCTATACCATTTCAGACAAATGGCTGTCCAGTTGCCCAATTGTCCAGTTGCAACACATCCCTTCTCTATAAACTAACATCCCTCTCTCCCCCCTCCCCAATGGCATATTTTATTGTTCTAAATCAGAATGGGGAAGGGACTTTCAAATATTGCTGAACTCCTTGGAAACCCAATCAGCAAGGCTAATGGGGGGTGGGTGGGGTGAGAAATATTATGAATTGTAAATCAGGAGCATCTGAAGAACAACAGGTTCCTCCTTCTTGTCCTGTATGTTTTCTGCAACCAAAATAATAACTTGTTCCTGAAATGGAAAATTCACAAGTGAAATCTACACAAGTGAACTCAGAAGAAAAACATACCAACATTAAATTTGCCCTCCCCATTGTTGCTGATCTCATTTGTCTATAACCTCTGGGTTTTTTTGTGTTTTTTTTTGAGGTAAATGATTTTTTTATTTTTTGATTATACCATAAAGTCACATTAGGACATTACTCTTTTTTTAAAATCAGCACTGTGATTGCTGAACCCCTTTTTTGAGTGTCTAATAAATATTGTAATTTCGTTTTTACATTTATTTGTATTTCCTCCTCAATGAGCCCAGATTTATAATGAGGCATATGATCTAACATTTCACTTCCATGAGTTTGAATTTGTTATAACCTCTGTTTTAAATCACTTCAATCACTTGATTTTCCTCTAATGTAACGGATACCAAAAGCTAACTATTTATATACCCCAAAATTACCCTTGCATGGTATCAGGGAGATTTTAAGCTTATTTCACTCGTAACATGAAAGTAATGACAAGCAAACACAATCTTCCCAAAAAGACAAGGCTACAGTTTGTTTGTGCCATAATTAGGTGCAAGTGTGAAAAACAGTTCTAAGAATTTCAATATGCTCATCTATCTTATAAAAGGAATATTCTACAATTAGAGGGAGGGGGGGGATAGGGTTGCAGTGAAGAATAGATGTTGCAATATTTTTCCAGTCTCTTGTTTGATCTCTGTCTCTCCAACCTTAAAGGTAAAGAGAGAATCTGTTATATAGCTCTGGCAATGTTGCCCCAAGGGCTTTAAGACCTTTGAGCATCCTCACTGTTTTTGCAGGAGCTGTGTGAGTCATGATGACTTTTTGAATCACAAAAATATATTAATTAATTTTGCATTTTAATATTTAAGGGAAGTTGATTATTTTATCTTGAGAAGCTTATTTTCCTTTATTTTATAATCTGCTTAAAGTTTCACGTTATGAAGAGAGATAATGCTATTTTAACAATACCATTGCCATCTGAATTTATAATAATAGAACTCTGCTATGAGGACGTCTTTCTGTAGGACTAAATTTGGAGAATCATGTTTAGTCTTAAAATATGTTCCTCTAGATCCCCTTTAGCCACTTTATGCATCTCTCTGGTTTTCTTTCAGATAGGAAATGCTTTCTGTTTATAACAGATAATTTTTCATGACTGTCAGATATTTAGAGAAGATGCTTATGATTTTTGTGTCAGTATCATTATCTTTCTAAAAGAGGAGTATTAGGGCTTCCTGCCTTATAAAGATCAAGTTCTTTGCCCAATTGCATTGGAGAAAATCTTGCAACCAAAGTAGATGCTAGATGAAAATACAGATAAAGGAAAATTAGAAGATTGGCTTTAGACTATTGGGCTATCTGGTCCAGCATTATGCTTGACACAGTTGGTATATATTCAGGAAGCTCATAAACAGATAATGGGAGGCCCATTTCTGAGCATCATAATAATAGAAATTGCTGCCAAAAAAAATCTTCTCTTAGAATGTATAAAGAGAACAGACCAGGTCCTTCTGCATCAAAGTCAATTCTGTCAAAGCTGCAGCTGAATGGGCAGATGAGGGGGGGAACCTGCCCCACTTGTTCCACAGCCACTTTCGGTTGAGCCGCATTGCAGCGGCATTGGGCGCAATACGTGAGGCAGCAAACAGCCGTGTTATGCCGAAACCGGCCATTTGCCGCCTCCTGCCCAATGCCGCTGCCATAAGGCCATGGAACAAGCTGGGCGGTGGTAAGAAACCGGTATACTGGTTCCTTACCTCCGCCCAGCTTGTTCCGCGGCCTCATGGCAGCGGCATTGGGTGAGATGCGCAAGGTGGCAAATGGCCGCAGCTGGCAGCAAACAGTCACGTCACACCGAAACCGGCTGTTTGCCGCCTCTTGCCCAATGCCGCTGACATAAGGCTGCGGAACAAGCTGGGCGACTGTAAGAAACCGGTATACTGAATCCCCCCTCCCCTACGCCACCTGCTGCTGGAGGGCTTGCCCAGTATTTGCAGCAGGCTGCAGAGCCCCAGAGTGCGCCGGTTAAGGGGCTGGCAGGCTGTGGCTGCTGATGGACACAGTTGGACCCCATGCGCTTGCTGTGTGCAGGGAACGATGGTGTCAGACAGCAGCCACCCCAGCCCCTGCCTCGCCTTGCCTTGCCCTGTGGCAATGGCACCCCTGCCCTGCCCCCTACCTCACCTCGCCTCACCCCGCAGGATGAGCCTCCTGCCCACCGTCCCACCCATCAGAGACCCCATGGATCTCCCCCAACCCTATCCAGCCTCCACAGGCATCTCTCCCTATGAGCAACATCAAGGTAGCCACGCCCACCCCAGCCACACCCACCCAGTCTGCCATGACCACTGCAGCCATGCCCACCCAATGGCCACGCTCACCCAGTGGGCCATGCCCACCCAGCACCCGGCGATAAATAAGTGGGGTTTGGGTTGCGGTTTGGGCACTCAGTCTCTAAAAGGTTCACCATCACTGTTCTAAATAGTCTTTCCCCCCTCGTTTTTCTCCATGAAGCTACAACTCATTGCCTTCTTGAAAGATCATGGATGCAAAGTCAGAAAAAGGTGTTCTATGTCCTGTTCCGTGAATTTGGACCTAGAAGCAGAGTTCAACTTCCTCAGTTCATCTGGGAAGGAGGAACCTTATGAGGAAGAGACCAGTGAAGAATCTGGGATCTTTCCTTTTTTTTTTTTACCTGCATCAGAGTCCTGTCATGTTCACTGTGATGGGTTTGTGGTATTCTAGCTTTAAATATCACAGTTTTATCTTACACTTTACTGTAGACAAAGCAAATTTCTCATATGCTTCCCTGTGGGATTGTCCATGTGTTGGTTGAAGGTTCCAGTCCAACACACTCAGACCAGAAGAAATCATATTGAGAAGCTGGTTCCATCTATCTGCCAAACTGGGGGTTCAAACTGCATTTTGTACCGACAGCATTCTGTCCTGTGATGTCTCTTTCATTCTTTTCCTAGAGTTGACCTCATAATGTGACTAACCAGCTCAGCTAGAAACCTTATGCACAATACATTAACATAATTGCTTTTAATCTTGCTTAAGGTTGCTGAGTCTGATGAATAAATCCAGGCCTTTTACAACCCTGTAATCCCTTGATTCGGGGTAGATTTGGGGTGGTTGAATGGAGCTAGTGTTTACTGATCAGATGCTTTAGCAATTAAAATGTAACATTAGCTTCACATGTGGTGGTTTTCCATCTACAGTTTCTACAGCTTTTTATCATACATCAGGGGTGTCAAACTGCCGGCCCACAGGCTGGTTGCATCATGCTGAGGCCGTGCCCACCCCAGCTCCGGCAATGCAAAAAACGTTGTGATACGTTGCGACATGTCACATGACGCAGCGAGTTTGACACCCGTGTCATACATCATATCCCCCATATTACTAAAATCAAGACCAGAAAGAGGAAGAATGAAGAGAAAGTTGGGGGCTACTTCACACAATATTGAATGTGAAATTACGTATATAGCTATAGCGTAAAAAGCTCAATAAACTAAACTATTACAGACATGGTAAAGAATATTGGGACCTGGTGAAGTCTGATCAATAAAGACTTGTTTCCATGTGCTGTCTCTCAGGCTTTGGAAAGGATTGGGCAACTTCATGGAGGAACAGAAACAATAGTCTTTATCCTCTTCTTGCTGTCTAATTCCTGACATAGCTCACCAGCCAACTCACCAGGCCATTTCCAGATTGAGATGGATCCAGTCAATCTATTCCATCCAGAAACTCTTGATGCTATACCAGTGGTGGCGAACCAGAGGCGGCACTCAGAGCCCTCTCTGTGGGCACGCGTGCCATGCCCCGGAAATGGCAACCGTCCGTCTTCAACCAGCTGCCCGCTAATTCGCCGAGGTCCCACATGGCCAGATGCATCCCAGAACCCATGCACTCACTGGCCTCTGTGTGCAGCTGCTGATGGTGTCAGGCAGCAGCTGCCCTGGCCCCTGCCTCTCCTTATTCTGTGACAATGGCACCCCTGCCCTGCCTCGCCTTGGCTCGCCTTACCCAGCAGAACGAGCCTCCTACCCACCGTCCCACCTGCAGAGACCCCCTGGATCTCCCCCAACCCTGCCCGGCCCCCACAGGTATCCCTCCCACGAGCAACATCGAGGTGATCACGCCCACCTTGGACACACCCACCCAGTGGGCCACATTCACCTGGCACCCGGTGATAAATAAATGGGTTTTGGGTTGCAATCTGGGCACTCGGTCTCTAAAAGGTTTGCCATCACTATGCTATACTATCATCATACATTTCTCCATTAGGTTAAAAAGAGTAGACTTGAAATGGGACAACAATTACCTAACGTGTTGCTTGATCACAGTCCAATCCTAAGAACTACAGTATTAGACTCTCTGATTTTTTTAGAGTTGAAAACATATTTAGAACTATTGGAATAAGGTCAGAAGGAAACTCTGATCTGTTTCTACTTCACCTTAAGGACAGAGAAAATCTTCGGAAAAGATGTGGCCTCATTTTTCATTGTTTCCCCACAAACTGATGGGTTTTAGTTATGAATCCCATTGCCGAAGGTGGAAAAGGGGCATTTTCCTCACTTCTGAAATTAATATTTGTAACAACAGCTATAAATAAAACAATCTCTATATCTAGTTATTCCAAGAAAACATTCCATTTCTTTCTAACGAGCCACTGCAAGAATTTAAGGCATATCGCTGAATCTTTTAGTAATTTTGACCAAATAAAATTAACAGCTTTTGAGACTTGTAATCTGGTAACATCCTTCCAGCAAAATCCACTTCTAAGTATTTCCCCTTTGTTTCTTAGGGGCCACATTTTGGTCTTTTTCTCCAGTTTTTATTCTTGGTTTGCATAGACTGGCATTTGTTCATATGGAATTTACCCCAGTTATTGGCATTTGTTTCGGAGTGTTCCTCTATGGTGAGACCTGGAAAGAACAGGATACTGTGCTATTGAAACTTAGAAGAACTCTTGAAGATGAGATTGAAACTATCAACTGATAGAACTGTTAGAAGCAACATGCAAAGCTAAATGGTATGATGTTCTTGCTTTTAACTGCCCTTGAATATAAAGCCAATGCTTCTACATGAAATCAACCATACTATACTATACTATACTATACTATACTATACTATACTATACTATACTATACTATACTATACTATACTATACTATACCATACCATACCATACCATACCATACCATACCATACCATACCATACCATACCATACCATACCATACCATATATATATATACACTATATCCATGCTATCAGTAGTTTTCATCACTGAAATAAATAGAAAACAAGGTGTAATTCTTTCCCATCTGGAAATTTGGCCAGAGTGGAAGATAAGAGCAGCTTTCAGAGTTATGACTATAAAACTGAAGACTTATGTAATAAAGACATTATACCTTTTTCACAGCATGCAGTTCTAGTCTCACCTTGGGATAAACTGTGGAAAATATATATCATGAAGTAGCTAACTGTCTCATGCTTCATAAAGCCTGTTAAGGGATATCACCAGCTTTACAAGCATGTGGCCTGTTAGCCGTGTATGGCTAATTGCTGCCATGATTTTTGAAATGTTTGAACATGACAGAAAAATGGAAGAAAATAACCATCCTATGCATGCTGACAGTTGGAATGTGTGAAACCTCTAGGCATCATAAGAGGAACAAGGAAATTAACCTTGCTTCTCTCTCTAGGCCTTCTCATCACCTCCCTCACAGAGAAGTACAGCTGCCACAAAGACCTAGCTCCGCCTCTGAGATTTATTTTGAATCTTCACATTTTTTAATTGGGAGCATCTATCTGTAGACAGAGGAGAAGCTATATCAATACAAATGCTTCATATTTGGAAAATGACAAGACTGGGGAAATAGGGTAGTAAAGATGCCATGTCTCATTTGCAATTGATGCATACAAACAATGCATCTGTTAGAACATCTGAAAAAGGTTCATGTTATTAGTCAGTCACAAAATTATCTACAAGTCATAGATCAACAGTTTAGTATCAGGCATACCAATATATTGGGCCCAGAGTCATATGTTTAAGATGGGCAGCCATCTGAAAGAAAAGGGAAAAGGGTGGATACCCAAGACAGTCTAAAATGGATGCTGTCATTTCTGAATAGGCAGCTCCCAGGATGACGAAGGTAAAGAAGAATAGGAGAGTTGTTTTTTCCCTTTGATCCTTACTGTGCTTTATCAGAGAAGCTTTCTACAACCCACTTACATCTGTCTTCAAAGGAACCAAAAAGAATCTAACATAATCTCAAAAAGAAGCCTGTTATATGAGCACAATGAAATTTTCTCTGTTGCCTTTTTCCTTTATGTATGCTTGCTATAGACTGATAAAACCTACATGTTCTCTGCTGAGCTATAATAAATTCTGACCTTGACTTTTGATGGAAAAGGGGGAAAGAATAAAGCTTTTGTACAGTTATAATGTTTTAGTCATTTCAGGCAGAACCTACAAGCAAAATGATGCAGATCTCTTCTTCCCTGTTCCAGCCAGCCAGGGATTCTTTCTGAAAGATTCTATGCACATTTCCTCTTCCCCGGATACATAACATTTGGGGGGCATTGAGTATTATATTGGGGTCAGGAGGGATTGTGAGGCAGTGGTGGGGGAAGATTAGAGGGGTTTTCTTGTTTTTCTACTTTATAACTTTATTCTCAGACATGCCAGTATCCCTCTTTGCAGTGTGGGATTCAGCCAGTTCGCACCACTTTGGCAGAATCGGTAGCTAATTTTTTGTTGCCCAGACCCAGAATGGACTTCCGGAAGGGGCATCCACACAGAGAACCACTTGTTCACATATTTGAATTCACATATTTGAATCCCCATTGCCTCTTTGGTTTCTTAGAAGCTCTAATTTGCTGTACTGGCTTCATAATTCAACAGATGAGATTACTATTTCAGTATTGTGGCAAAGATGTTGGATCAAGTAGACCAAATGCAAAATCTGTTTGGCCATGGGAACTGATTGCATGACTTTGGACATGCCACATTCTTGGAACATACTCTACTATATTTCTTTCTGCTAACCTTAGTTGGTAATTTTTTTAGTACTGAGCATGCTTGCTCATTTGTTTGTTTGTTTGATTGATTTTGTATCGTTCTTTTTAGATCTCAGAGTGAGCATACATAGCATTCCCTTTGATAGTTTTCCTATTAGGCTGGCAGATAACAATTGGCCCAAAGTCACCCTTAAGCACCCATGGTTGAGGATGATTTGAAATTGGATCGTCATGCTTAATCCTAATTGCATTATATTTCAGGTTTGTTTCCCGAGATTTCCTCTTGATTTTGTATTCATACAAACCTTGCGATTCCTACAAATGTGCAGGCACTTCCCTCTCCTACTGTAAATAGATGCTGCTGGGTCAGCTGCACAGGACCTTATGCTTGGAGAATTGAGCATGCTCTTGGTGTGTATAAAAAGGGAATTCCTATATTTTCTGCAGCAGCTTACAAATACTTAATTGACTGTAACACTCTTTGCAATCAATCAGATCACAGCTAAGGTGCTTTTAGCTCAGGACACTGTGCAGTATGCTGATGCACGTACAGTATGAGTGTAAAAATCCTTCAGGGATTCACATCAGCAGAAGGAAACCAGATACACTCCCAAAGTATTGACTCTCCCCCTCAAACCTAAAAGAATTTGATTTCTGATTCTACTTTTCCCATTGGATGCACTTTCCTCTTAGTGACACTTTAATGTATGATACAACATATTAAAACCCTGCAGTGGAGCTTCTGAATAATGACCGCATTTACTACAGTTTCCGGGAATGAGAAAAAAAATCAATTTTGCTCTGCTAGCTGTAAAATACATCTAGTCCAGGTTTAAATCTCAGCATCTGTTTAAAAAAACATCAAATGTGTAACCCTAGTCCTAGGATAGAGGAATCAGATAATTAGGAAGGTTATTTCTACTATCTCCTTCAATGGACATAACGAAGTCTAATGCCAAGGGGCTTCAGAAGGAAAAGTTATTTTTAATTAAACCACAGTAGATGAAGAGCCACAATATTATTTTGGAATGAGACCTATTTAAAGTGTTACACCATTGCTATGGCAACAGTGAACTGTGCTCAGGAGATAGAAAGATACATAGGCTAATGAGCGTTTGAGGAAACTTCCATTTGATTGTTCTGAACAATTACTTTTGCCATACTTTTTACACAAAAGGTCAAGAAGCTATAATAAAAAGCACTGTGGGTCAATTTGTCCCATATTTAAGCATACACAAAGCAAAAGAGGGAGTGTATCCATTTCTGGGGTCTAGGCTAAAGGTTAAAAATGAGCCAGCCCAAAAAAAAGAGAAAATCAGCTATAATTTGACTTCAGTTTCTGATTAGTGATCATCAATTTCAGTGGCTGTTCTGGACTCTATTGGCTCATGTAGCTTTGGGCCTTTTCCCCACTTGCCTCTAACAGTGGGATGAGCATGCCCTGCAGTCTATTTTTTCTGTCAGTTCCTCATGACATTGTCTTTTATCTCCTTTCCAACACATCCTGAGGCAATTTTAAATCATCCTTAGCTATTCTGTGGTAGTTATTTTTCTGTTATGCTGACAGCAGTCCAAGATAACTTTCAGATGAATACCACATGCTTCAATAGCCTGTCATTGAGGAAGTCAAGTGACCCCAGAAGGTGGAATCCACCTGGCTCTATTGGCTACTTTAGCCTAGTATGGATAGACCTCCCTCTTGTCCTTGGATATTGTCCTTTGGCTTGAGCACTGTATGTGTGTCTCTATATCTCCAATTCTGGGGATTAGTTGACTTATAGGATTGGAGACCTGGCTGGGAGACCTGCCAGATGAAAAAGGAAAGTTGACTCTGCCATCAGCTGTCCCATCCGATGGATCAGTTGACTTACAGAATTGAAGACATGGTGGCTATGAAAATGCCTCCATTTATTATGTCTGTGGAGATTCTCAGTCATCCAGGTCATGATTGTCCAAAAGGTGCTTTTTCAGATGGACTTTCTTGTTTTTCTTTGAAGACATTTCACTTCTCATCCAAGAAGCTTCTTTTTTTAAAAAAAAAAACATTTTATTAAGTTGTAAAGTAAAATACAAAATACAAAGCAAATAGTTGGATACAATGGGGAGGAAAAAGGGAGAAGAAAGTGAGGGAAGGGGAGGAAAAAGAAAAAAAAGAGATTGACTTCCGACTTCTCCTGTTGCAGTAGAATAAAGCATTAACGTCGAGCCTCAACTTTTAATTTTTTCACAGTAGTAAAAACTAGCCATTTCTGTAATAACAAATCAGTCTAATCAGTGAAACCCAGAATCAAAGTTTCATTTTTTTCCACCTCAAGCACAAAGTCCAGAAATGGTCTCCATGTAGAAACAAAGGTACTTGTATGCTTTTCTTTAATCAAAACAGTCAATTTAGCCATCTCTGCCAGCTCCATCAACTTCTGTAGCCATTCCTCCATAGTGGGAATCGAAATGTCTCTCCATTTTTGTGCACACAGTAGTCTTGCTGCCGTCAACATATACATAGTGCAAATGTGTTTGGAGCCTTCTTGGTTGCAGGGACACAGGGCAGAAAACATCCTGCAGCCAAGAAGACTCCACACACATTTGCACTACTTAGGTGACTCTGGGGACACAGGTAACCCTCCAAATGGCTCCAGCGACTCTCTAAATTAAAAGAATGCAAATGACCAGCTGTCTGCAAGGAATATAAATCCTTCTATTCCCCACCATCTAGTCAGAGCTGAAGAAGCTACTTTCAGGATATTCAGAAAGAATTACTGCCAAGTAGGAAAGACTCCAGGATTAGAGTAAAACACATTTAAAATTCTTTCATTTTTATAATGCAATAGTTGTAACAGCTCATTGTTTGTATGTGACCATATCATATCATCTCAAGCTAAAATAATGAATTTATAGATTCTTTTGAAAACATATTTTTCTTTGTTTTTTTCCTTATTAAGCCATCATGGCTGAATATACACTGCGTTGGATCATAATATGGCTTCTTGTGGTCCAATCACAATGAGCCAGCAGTGTGCTGCAATGGCCAAAAGGCCAATGCAGTGCTAGGCTGCATTAACAGAGGGATAGAATCAAGATCACGTGAAGTGTTAATACCACTTTATAACGCCTTGGTAAGGCCACACTTGGAATACTGCATCCAGCTTTGGTCGCCACAATGTAAAAAAGATGTTGAGACTCTAGAAAGAGTGGAGAGAAGAGCAACAAAGATGATTAGGGGACTGAAGGCTAAAACATATAAAGAACAGCTGCTGGAATTGGGTACGTCTAGTTTAATGAAAAGAAGGACTAGGGGTGACATGACAGCAGTGCTCCAATATCTCAGGGGCTGCCACAAAGAAGAGGGAGTCAAGCTATTCTCCAAAGCACTTGAAAGCAGGACAAGAAGCAACGGATGGAAACTAATCAAGGAGGGAAGCAACCTAGAACTAAAGAGAAATTTCCTGACAGTTGAAACAATTAATCAGTGGAACAACTTGCCGCCAGAAGTTCTGAATGCTCCAACATTGGAGTTTTTACAAAGAGATTGGACAACATTTGTCTGAAATGGTATAGGGCAGTGATGGCGAACCTTTTAGAGTCCGAGTGCCCAAACTGCAACCCAAAACTCACTTATGCATCGTCGGGTGCCGGGTGGGTGTGGCCCATTGGCTGGATATGGCCCATTGGGTGGGCATGGCTGCAGTGGTAACAGCAGACTGGGTGGGATTAAAAAGTTCAATCAATCAATTCCAGCTTTGCAAGATCTTTTTTTTTCCCACAAGAAGTTAAAATTGACTGATTTGATTGAACCTTTTTTTTTTTTTTTGCACACGGCGGCGGAGGCCTAAAGCGAAAAGGTTTTATAAAACCCAGCTGAAGGCCTAGGACTGGGGTGACCGTGCGCGTGCCCACAGAGAGGGCTCTGAGTGCCGCCTCTGGCACCCGTGCCATAGGTTCGCCACCACTGGTATAGGGTTTCCTGCTTGAGCAGGGGATTGGACTAGAAGACCTTTAAGGTCCCTTCCAACTCTGTTATTCTGTTTATTCAACTAACTATGGTTAAAACAAATCATACCTTAACATAATGTATGAACCCACAGTCAAAGCCAGATGTTGCAGAACAAAGATAAAAGGCAGCTTTTTTCATTCTCTCTCTCTCCTCCTCCTTAATTCCTTGAACTTGAAAGAGAAATGAAGTACAGTGCAGCCTTGATCAAAGAGGAAACTGATACTCAAGAAGTCAATACCTTACCGCTAAAGTTGTTTTTCAGTCTTGCATTAAATTGATCTTTCGAGCCTTAACCAGAAACTAATGGGATACCAGTTGCATATCCAAATGTCAACATGTTTATTTAGAGGCACCATAATTCAGTTCAATTTAGCTGACTCAATGTGTTCAGAAATGAAAATTTAAGACTGCTTAAAGTTGCAGCTTAAAGATAGGTAACTGTAATTAACTAATGTTAATTATTCTACCCATAACAAAAAGCCCTTAGGTTTTTACCCATGGAAAGTCACCTGTTCATTTATATTTTTCCTGTGCCTGACAGGAAATACATAAAGTAGCAAGTTCTGTTTGTACAAGAAAACACAGCCAGACTGTGGCTTTCCAGATCTCAAAGAAAGATAGTTTCTTAGTTTATTGTCGGGTGTCAAGAGTCCAAACTTGGATCTTCTACACAAGCCCATATCTGCTCTTGTCCAAAGGACCTGCACTTTTGATGGAAATCTTCTATTTCTAATTACTATTCTATTTCTTCTTACTATTTCCAGATTCATTGCTACTATTCTAGAATCATTTTCACACACACACACACACAAGATTCTTAAATTTGAATTAAATGTTCAATTCTCTCTTTAAAGCACAAAAGAGCAACAACAACTATAGCTCAGGCTGCTATAAAGAGGTTATTCTTTTCTTGTTGGTGATATTTTAATTCCCTGGGGATAAAGCCATATCAGCAGCTTACCACAGCTGTGGTAATCATTTACACAATGTTTGCTTAAGAATTTTTACACTTTAAGCACACAGTACATGGTGAGTTTATCCATGTTGGCAATTTTATTTCCCAGGGATGTTTAGACTGGGGTCAGAGAAATGGAAACACTTTAAAACTAAAGCTTCATTCACACATCATGCAAAACTTGAAACTTTGAATTATGGGTTGTTGAGTAATTCTTATTTCCGGTATTCAAGCATTTCAATCCTTAAGCCATAGGTTACAAATTGCAATGGCTGGCATTAAACAAATAAAACCTATCACATTATGGTTACAGTGATATGCGAACCTATTCATATTTTCCATACTTGATTTATCCTGAATTAATTTATCATCCCTTAATATGAATAATAATGTGCCCAACTTATCTCAGGGTAAATGATACCATTTAACCATGAAAAGATTTATTTCCAGTAGCTGAAATGAGTTAAGAATTTGCAACAGTATAACTCTAGCAGTTATATGAAACAATGTCTCTTAAGCCAGAATAATAGTCCTTATATAGGTTATAAAATAAGATAAGATAACCTTTATTGTCATTTTTTTACTGTGGGCACAACGGCACACATCAAAAATGAAATTTAGTTGCCCACTCTCAAAGTGAAACACATACATGATATAAACCTAAACATACTATGAACAACATATGTATAGACCCACATCCCTACATATACATAGCAAATAAATATTAAATATTAAAGATATAAAGATATATGCACTAAACTGAGAGAATAATTGTTTGTTGATATGTGTGAAATCGGGAGAGATAGAAATTCCTTCTGTCTGCTGGGAAAAGGAGGTTTTCCCCAATTTTTGTCCTACAGACATGTTGGATTACAGCTCTTATAATCCCTTGCTAATATGGCCAATTCCTGATGAATTAGATCCTTTTTTTATGTGATATAATATGTCTTAACCTTCCTCCCCATTTCTCCTCAGCAAACTATGCCTCTAGATCAGGGCTTTTCAACCTTTTCACCCATTGTACCACTTTTAAGATATGGCAATATCCGAGTACCACCAGTCGCCTAGCAAGGTGTCAAAAACATGATGACCCCCCCCAAAAAAGGAAAAAAGTGATGAAGTACAGAGAGTACTTGACTTACAACAGTTCGCTTAGTGACTGTTCAAAGTTACAACGGCACTGAAAAAAGTGCCCCCCAAGCCACAGTCGAGCAAGACACCTGCCTGCTTACCCGGTGGTTCTCTTCCTCCTGTCCGAGGTTTTCATTATTGTGAGCATTTCTGTTGAGGATTGGCAGTGGGGTGGGGGGGTGGGAGGTGTTTGGTTTTTATTCCCCCCCGTCTGCTGGGTGGTTGCAGCAGGTTTTGGTCACTTCACATGACCCTGGGACACTGTGACCGTCATAAATATGAATCAGTTGCCAAGCATCTGAATGTAAATCACAAGACCCTGGAAAGGCTGCAACATTCCAGCTGATCGGCACTTCTTTTGGGCTCAGCAGAAGCGCCAGGATCAGCGCCGAGCTCTAGCTGGAGCTTGGTGCTGATCCTGGTGCTTCCGCTGAGCCCTGACAGCCCTGCAGCTCCAGCCATCTCTCGCTCAGGCTTGTCCAGTGCTGCCACTGGTTCAGCTCATTCCCCTCCCCCACTACACTTTTCTGGGATGGTCGCGTACTACCTGCCAGGTGCCAATGTACCACAGGTGGTACCCGTACCACTGGTTGAAAAGCCCTGCTCTAGATATTACTTTTAGAGACTAAAATTTTATTCCTGCTGAGATGTTTCCTGACACTTTCTGGCTCTTTGTTACTTTGATTGGGATGCACACAACTGGGGAAGGTCCAGAAGCACCATCTGCTCAGGAGAGGTCTTCCCTCTTAAGCCAAGATGCTCCTTTCCCCTGTAGATAGCAGAGGGAAAGCTGAATTGCTGGCTTCAACCTTAAATTCAATACTTTCATGGCATTCTTTAATGAAGAGCAAATGTTTCTTCTTTGTAGTCGTGGTTTTATACATTGTCAACTTTCCATCAAGTCTGCACAGAAGCAAACTCTCTGAGTAGAATCAATCCATAGCAGTTGCTTTGTCAAGACAAAGAGCAGCCATTGAGGTTAAATAACATTTAACTGTGAAAAGCAACAACAATAAAACCCTGCAGAAATTATACCCCTTCTAATTTAAAACATCTCTGTTGGAGAACACTCAGGAAATGACAATTTGTATTATTGTATTATTCGGCTATATGACTGCTTTGCTACACTTTCAAGGAGATCACTTTCCCAAATCTTAATCAGGCAAGGCTGTTTTAATGTACAAGAAGCTATTGGAGATGAGAACTACAATTGATAAGTGTGCCTATAGTAGGAGATACTCCTTTTGTAGTTTTGAGTGAGTTTTCCAACTATTATTATCAAGAAATTATTATGATCTAGTTATCTAATTATCCACTAGATCGCGTGATTTTCGGAACTTTTTCCCCATTGCCAGCAATGGGATGGGTGTGGTTTCGTCATGATGCGTCCAGCCTGCGGGCCGGCAGTTTGACACCCCTGAACTAGATCATCTTGTTTTATTTTCTTAAGCAAAGTTCTATATACTACTTGTTACCTCACCGTTTATTTTTTTGTATTTTATAATAAGTAAATAGATACAAGAGACAGTGAAATATTTTCTTTTCAGCAGTTTCCTATTCTGAATAGATTTGCTTAAAGGAAGATTTATTAGTGTATCTAGGAAAGGGCCTATAGGGATAAATTAGATTGATGTAAAAATTACAAACCTTGCAACTTTGCTTTCCTTGTTAATGTAATTAAACTTCACAGTGAAAGTTTACAAATCCCACATGGATGCCAATTGTGCCTATTTCTTTTGTTAGCCTAGCGATGGATTTTCTAGTTAACTGTAGTCTGATTTGGTTCGCTAAAAATTTAATGAGCTGCATCTTAAAAGGTAGCTGTTGGGGTATCTGGTATGTCTGAATGAAAGTTTATGCAAGTATTTATCCAGTTAACCATATATAATTTTCTTTTGTGCTAACGTTTACCCTGAAAGACTCCAGTTGGTGGGATATTGTGATTGTTCTTGAATTGCTGTTAAGAAATAATGTCTGCTTTCTTTTAAATAAATGTTTGTAAAAAAAAGGCTGCAACTGATTCTGGCATGGAACAATCCCAAGGAATCGCAATGCTACCTACACTTATTTAAAGTTAAGTTCCCATAAACTCAGTAGGACCTATTTTGAGTAACCATGGCAATATTGCAAAAGACCAGAACAATGGCTGCCTCCCAAATTGTTAAAAAAAAAGCACATACAATCCAAATATGTTTAATAGGCACCCTCTTTCTTGCATATTCCATGACTCCTTTTGTGCACTACTCTGGAATTTTCATTAAAAGTCACTCCAGTATTTACTCTATACTTAAGATGAATTTTAGCAATAGGAGCATCTGGCAAATATGATCCACTTAGGCACTACTGAGTTATTTCAAAGCAATTGAACAATTGAAATAAGTGAATGTCTCTCAGAGGGAACGAAATGTATGTTTTATTAAGAACTAATGTAGTACAGATTTTCTCAATTATTATCTTTCAAACAGGTTGGGATTTTTTACTGCCAGAATTCCTAATTGATACATTAATATCAGGTTCAGAAACTGTGTTCTAGTGAAAAGCATTTGCTTAGTTTCTACTCAATTCCAGCCATTTTTATACACTGAAAATATACTTTACTTGGGGTAGGGGAAAAGGAGTAGTGAAACAAGTCAAATGAAGCATTAGTCCAATGTGTTCACTAGTTTTAGTATAGAAACATGAGCTGGTAATTAAGAACATTGTGGATTTAATTTAGATTACATTCAATGAGCAATAGATGGTATGAAAAGTCTGATATTTCAAATGCTTGCTTCCTTTTTATGCACATCTAAAGTAACAAATACTGTAATGATAAATAATAATTGGAAATTAATATTTGATGCTTGAACTGCAGGTTTCAAAGAAGGCCTTTTGTTTCATATTTTATTTTTAAGAAATGTTTCTGTATACTATCCATCTTATGAAGATCAGTTCCAATCTTTGGGTGTCTCATGCCAAGCATCACTTAGTGAGCTGTATCTAAATTTCCACCAGGTGGTTGGATTTATGTGCTAGAGATATAAATTCTTGTGAATTCTATATTCCTTCTGTTGATCTAAAACAAGTTATTATGAAAGATATTATTCAAAATGCTTTGGAAATTATACTGAAATCTGATAGCCTGCCTATGTGATATTAATAGGCCAGCTTTCCAAACACGGAAGATCTGGCTATATAGTCAGTAATATAAAAGGATGCAGCATTCTTGAACTCTGCAAGGTGTTTTAAATAAGCTATAAGCTCTTCCACATGCATCAGTTCATCCCACAATACACTTATTACTTATGCTGACAATCTTTGCAAGAGCATCAGGTCAGGAATTCACACACCACCACTTTGACAAAACTGGGACATAATCCCAGCCAAAGTATCTAGTAAAGTTGTATTTTCAAAAATTGAGTTGTTTCTTAGGAAGTCTTTCACATCTCTTCATTTCAAAAAGCTAATAATTGGTAAGACATCCTTGAGTTCTGCAGAGTGGACAAACATTATCAGCTGCCAGTCTTGGCATAGATGTTCCAACGTGTTTGGGGTAGAGAGATGGGGGGGGGGATTTATTTGCAGCTCTTAAAAAATGATAAAAGATACTGATTTTCGATATAAGACGTCTAAACAAATCTCTTTCCCAGCTGTTGGCCAATTAAAACTACATCTGGACATCTTGCATCCTCTGTGATTGGCACAAGAAATGTCATGATTAGCTCCAGGTTGCTGCTTTTTTTAAATTAGGGCTGTGTTGCAGTTCAGATTCAGTTCTTAGCTGTCATGCAATCCTTGGGGAAAAGCAAAGTTGTTTTAAGGAGTTGCAGACAACTCATTAGCTTATGTCCTTGCTTACTGTCAAGTGCCTCTTCGGAATCAAATCTGAGTCATTATCCAAACCTACTATTCATTATGAATGTGTTCCTACATCACATTTCTTCTGCTGAACTTGTGGGACCCATATAGCTGTCTTCTCTTAACAGATAAAATACACTTCATAGTTTACTGCTGCTGAGATTTCATGGGGCATGATGATTTATTTTTAAAGACCATCATATAGTCAGAAGATCAAGCTTCCAGAGGCATATGATGAAATTGTATTTGCAAGAATGAAACCTAAATTCCTGTTGCCATAAAACTGAATGATTTCCACCTTTTAATATGATTATAGTTGTAATTGATTAGGCAGTTGGGCATATTCTGAATGACTTTGCTATAATATTTTAGATTTTGCTATATTTTTTTAGAATCTGCTAAAACATAGACTTCAGATAATGTTGTCAAATGTATAGTTAATCCTTATTTTTATTTTTTTAGAACAAATGCATATATATCTTCTCCATGTCAATCTTCCATTCTTTTAAGGCTACAATTCATGAAAAATGCTGTAGTTATTGAAAGATCCACTTTATCAATATCTTGTGATCCAGGAACATAAAATAACAAGAGTCCCCTTGTAACAAGAATCTTAAATGCATTTCAACTAAAGTCAATGGGACCCAAATTCTGCCTTTAGGAGCAGGGAAATATAAATCAAACAATCCTTGATTTCTTGTAGTCAATATAACTTATTTAAATGTCCAAAGCCACAATTTGGTTTCTTGGCAGTAGAAATGGTGTAAAAAGAAAATGATCATATTGGTAGTTCTCTTGAAAATTGAGGAGCTGGTCCAATTTTTCAAATCCTCAACCCAAACTCTATAAAAAAAACCAGCAGTTGATGGCCTGAAGATATCCTGTTGATTTAGTGCAGGGCTGTCAAACTCGCAATGTCATGTGACATGTCACAATGTATCGTGACTTTTTTCCCATTGCCGGCAATGGGGTGGGCGCGGTTTCACCATGATGCATCCGGCCTGTGGGCCGGTAGTTTGACACCCCTGATTTAGTGGATCTAAACTGGGTTCAATCCAGCAACAAGACACTGTTTAATGTGACATTCAAATGTTGCTGCATCAAGGTCAGTTCAAAAACTGAGTACGTGCAGCTTGTTTAAAGCTGCATGGAATTAAAACTTATGTTTATCTACCAGTTTAAGGTTTATTTAGGTTGGTATACTCAAAGATCTTTTGATGTGCACTGTAAAAGTCAATTAAATTTCATGAGCAGTTTGGATTTTTCCATTAGTCTTTCACACCATTTCTGCAATATATATAGTTGGCTATCAAAAGTATTTTCTTTTACCTGGATGAAATTGGTTCCAGATTAAATATGCAACATTGCAGGAATTACTTTGGCAGTTTATATGTACTTTTCTTTAGATACAGGTTACCATGTGATCTGATTCAAGTTTTATGACTATTTTACTACAAATCGTAAAATGAGTCACTGTGATCATTAAGCAAATCACATGGTAACTTAGTGATCCATAAAGTGCTTAAGTGAATCCATTGTATCCAATGGGCTTCTTTTGCTATTTTCTGCAGGACGAGAAAAATCACAAATCTTGGTCATATGAAAGATGGTTGGCTAATCTCTGCTGTCCTAGAGAATTATTACTCAATGAATGTCAAAGCGAGAAGGGGAGAAATTATGCGTCAAGATCGAATAAGCCCAAATTCTCAGAATGTGACAGTTTGTATCATGCAATTTATGCTATCAAGAGGATAACCTAGCTTGTAATTTTATTGATTTGAAATTTAGTATCAAACTGTTTACTAATGCTATCAAATAACAGGTTGTTTGCTTTTTCAAATGAAATATCACATTTCACCATTCTTGCATTTCTAAAAAGGGGAGAAATTCCCTATTTGTACATTGTTAAACACGATTTATTGTTTTACTAATAAATATACTTGAGCTAGAGTATATTCTCTATACCTTTTGTATTTCAGGGGTTTTGGCTGAACAGTCTATTGCAGGAGTACCTAAGCAGACCAAGTTCATTACCCTTGGAAAGAGGTACGTTGCACAAAATGTTAAACATCAGTTCAAGGGTTTGCAGAAGCGTTTCCTTTTTAATTCATTTTCAAAGGTCCAACAATTTAGCATTTTTATTCTTGTTCTTAGCACAGTAATTTCAATACACACATGGAATATTTGGCATCTCATTTTATTCTGGTAACGACCCTTGGCTTATGTCCATAGCAATGATCCAGCAATCTAGAATGTTCCCAGAGGTGGGTGGGGTAAATAGAATAAAGCTTATAGCACCAATCTACTCATGGAAACTTCCCTTCTGGTCACCAGACTCCCCATTTCTCTTAATTTAAAAAATATTTTTATTACAAAATAAATTGAAAAAAGCATGTTGTAATTCAAAGTGTCAGCCAAAGAACAGCAGCTTTATTTCCAAGAATGCTTCTGTTCCTCCTCCCCACCCCTACTCCACAAGGCCTATAGGCAGGCTTTGAAAAGGTGAAAATGATGAGTGCTTGGATGCCATATTTCGTTTGTAAATATGACTGCTATGCCAAAAGAAAAAAACACAGACTAAATTTAGTAGACAGCCTTTTAGATAGGGCGGCTGGGATCAGTCTAATCTGTTGTTTTCTCATAAGCAAATAAAGTTATTAAATTTATATTTATTAAAGGTATGTGTTATGGTTGCTATGTCCACCACAAGGCAGAGCTGTATAGGTATAGTTCTGTCATGCTGGTCATTTTGGGAGAACCTTCACAAAAGGCTTTCCAAATTCCACATATGTTTGTGTCCCCAAAATTTGGCTACCTCTGATCTTTGTGAATAAGAAATTAGTTATTTTCACTTCAGCAGTTGTCTTAGTCTAGCATAATCTAATAGAACATTATATTTCCTGTATATCATACTGGGCCTTGCAATTCTATGCAGGTTTCTGTGCAAGTAAATTGAGGTGAACTTGGTGGGACTTGCAAGAAGTAAGGATGAGTAAAAGTGGGTGATTGTTTTGCCTTTTGGAGGGTGGTGGTGGAATAAAGACATGACTAATAGCTCTGAATCAGTTAATGGGCTTGGTGCCTTAAAAAAATGACGCAGGTATCTTTTCCAAAATGGTTGAATATATTCAAAGATATGAACAAAGATAAATGCAATAGATGTATAAATATAGGGCACCTGGAAATAGGCTTCATCCCACCTTTCTATCTTTTGCAAGCAGCAGTGTGTTACAGGGCAAATATCTATTTTGGAAGGAGCAGATTTCAGACTGAAAAGGCTGGTACCCCTCCATAAGTGAACTGCACATCCCAACAGTAATGTGGGAAATAAACAACTGCCTTCCACTCATCTGATTATGATTATATCAGCCAGCATAATTAAGTAGGCAAGTAACATGTAAAAGCCAACTGACAAAGAAAATGATTTAATTGGTGTCCCAGAAGAATTTACCAGACCTCTTCCCTTCAATATACAACTATTATAAAAATATATCCACTCTAGGTTTACTATAAAACACAAAGATAGCCCACACAGACAAAAATATTTGTTTAATTTGAAATCATACATCAATCTGCACTGTTTGTAATATAGTGCAAGACTGTAAAACAAGGGTGCCTCAAGTCAGGCAACTGTTCTGAATAAGATCAGTTCGTTTTTTTAAAAAAATTAAGGAAAAAAAAATCAAATCTCAAGAATCAGTTCAAATTCTGTTAGGTACACCATTATGCATCTTTCTCCTCCTCTGAAATGACTAACCATCTTCTCTAGACTCTGCTGTTAATATCACAGAGATAAAAGTTATTTTGTAATTAGAACATAGTCTGGGAAGGTCAAAAATTGCAATGGCTTCTTCAGGATCATACTGCAACAAATTTCAATTGGAAGTGAATCTACTTCTCAATCCATTCAGCATGGTTACTGTTATTACTATATAATGGGAGAAAGTTAGTTCGAGAGAGAAAAAAAGAAAGATCATTATGGATGCTACCTTAACAGTCTCTAATTCAAACAAAACCTCTTATATGAGTAATGGATTACAAGTTCATAACAGCTGTTGATGTTACTTCACATACATAAATCATGAGGTTGCTTCCAAACTAAACTCTTTTAAAAAGATTTCAGAAGCGTGAGAGATTTTAAAGGCTGCTTCCAAATTTGTCTGTTTTCTTAAACAGAAACCATGCTCCAAAAAGCATCATTTGTAGGATGTCATTTGCCTATCATTCAGCTCGGACTAAAAATAAAATAAAAATCCCCACAGTATTAACACGCTAAGAATTATATTTTTAGAATAAAATGTACAATAGCTACTTTAAGTAGCTGGCTGAACAAACACCACACATCACACAAGAAAAAGTCAACTGTCTGAATCAGTGTTTACTTGAGCAAAACCTTGTAAGGGTACACTATACTCAGTCTTATTTTAAAGAAGTTGATTAGATTTTTATACAACGTAGCCCCTGTCAATTTAAAACAGACCCACTGAAGAATGGAATGAAGAGTTGGAAATGCAGCATTTCAGAACCAGACTGTGTGTGTTTTCAACTTCTTTTCTGAGGAAGACCTCTCAGAATCTGTGTCTTCAAACTCTGCTCTGTGCCTTTTCTGTCGTCCGTGGTTTTGTGAGCCATCACTGTCTGCGGGATGCAATTCAGCAACCTCCTCTTTCATGCTCATGCTGTGACTGGAAGAGTCTGTTGCGGATAGGCAGCACTCCTTGTGCAAGGATGTGCATGTCTGCACAAAGCTGCCGCCTTTATCGACATTTAAGTGTAATTGTCTTCCTTGACCCAGAACCTCCTGCTCTCCAAAATTCTGTCCATTATTAAGGTAAGGAGAATGAGAGTGTATATGGCCATTATTGTAGTTTGTACAGGAATTGTCAGTGTTCCTATCCTCATTGTCATCTGTTTGGTTTCTAGATAAATTTCCAGATGCATTACCATTGGCAGGAGTAGAAAACGAATCCTTAGAAACAGCCAGTGAGTTGTGGCTGGATGTTGTTTGACAATTCTGGTTATTTTTCTGTTCCACAAATCCTGCAGGTTGATTGCATGACTCCTCAATGCAATTAACTCTTGCTTTACAAATGGCTTTTCCGTTGAGCTTCTTAGCTTCAAAAGAATGCTCTATAGGTCCACTACTCCCAGAATCTTGGGCTAGGGTTTCCTGGTTTTCCATCGGTCGTTGCTTATCACATTCATGTTCTTGAACATTTATAGAACTTTCTGCTGGGTTACAATCCTTGAAAATGTCTTTGTTGCAACTTTCAACAGCAGCAGAATCTTGACTGCTAAGAGCTTTTCTACTAGTTCCTGGTCTTCCTTCACTTTCTCCACCTCCACATGAAGATTCACCATCTTTATTAGCTGCGTAGGACATGTAAGAATAATGAAGCCAACGAAAAGCTTTATAGATCTTCCTATCTACTGATTCACTCTCCGAGCAAGGAAAAATCTTCTCTTTACGGACTTCGGTGTTTCCAGCACTTCTTTCAGGTGATGAAGCTGGAGAGGCAGAGAGATCATCCACTTTGATTTGGGGATAATCATAAAGGTCTTCACCTATATAAGTACTTGTGTTTCCTGCATTTGCATTAGTCCTTTCTTCCTTTTGTGGCTTTTGTCTTTGTCTACGTCTCTGAGCATTGCGCTGCCTGGTCAAGGCACGTCTCTCATTCAGTTCCTCGTCATCTTCTGTGCTGCTGCTACTGCTGGAGCTGCTTGAATCATTCTCTTCAGGACTAGGCGACCTTGGTCTTGGGAAAAGATCAGCATCCAGCTCAGTCTCACAGGTGTTTTCATCAGAATCAGACTCATTGGAAAGGGCTAGCAGGCGTTTGTCCTGGTATCTCCTAAGTGCAGATAACCGTTGCTGACGAGACACTGCAGTTTCTCTGGGTGATGGAGATTCCGTGGATCTCAAAGTTCCTAAGTTATAGGCAGGTTCATCAGATTCTTCGGTCATATGAGGTGGGGAGTGACGTAGAGAAGTAGAGGACTCAGATTCACTATAGCCAGAGCGTTCACTTACTCCAGCATGAAGCTGCAGGATAGTACTTTCACTGAGGTCACTGTCAGAGTCAGAACTCCACCCCTCAATTTCTCGGCGGACCAAGGAATCAAAGAAGGCCATCATGCGTGGGTCCTCTTGTACTGACTGATTGGCATAATCATGTGACAGGCCACTGCCACTGTTCAATACAAGATTAATGTACTCCTCGTGTGTATAGAGACAACGTGAGTCATCTTCAATTTTACCATCAAGATCCCCCGTACAACCAGGTTGTCGATAAGGACTCCAAATCTATAAAGAAAAAGAAAAAGTCAATTTACATCCTTACCACACATAACATCAAGATATAAAAAAAATTAAATAAGCAACTTGTATATTTATATCATAACGATTTTAGAGAAATTGTATTTTAATTTAATTTTAACTCCATTCTACAGGTGCATTCAGATAAAATATTTTTCCCTATCTGAACTGGAGGATTCACAACTCATAAAAATGCCCTAAACTAGAAAAGAAACATCAGACTGCAGTGCTCTATTTTTATGCAATAAGTGTCTACTGGTGGGACTGGGTGGGGGGTGGGGAAAGAAAGAGTGCAGAAGGAATGGCTAAAAATGCCTAGCTACGTTCTGTGTAAAAATCTAGGCACAAACCAAGATACCGGTTTCCCAGGAAACTAGCATTACTTGAAGAAATATGCCATTGTGCTTTATGAGATAACATATAATACTTCATTTAGCAATTGTAGACATTCCTATATTATAAAATGAAAAATGAAAAATATTATTAGCTGACAAATGTATTGGGCACTTCTTCAGCTCCAAGGAAGAGAAAATTTACTATGGTAACTGTGCAACTATTACTTTCATGGCTATTATAAAATAAAACCTTTATTCTATAACTTTATATCCTTCCTTTCTTACATTTTATTTTGTTACAGTAATCCTAACTTACAAAACCTTCTTTAAAAATCTTAACTCAGGAAGTAGAATTTTGTACAATAAATGTATTACTTAGAATTATTAAGTTACATTTGGTGTAGAACTTAGATTCTGAGATTGTTAATCAGAAATAAAATCTAACATAGCATCTCCATTATGAATGAAATCCTCAAATGACTTTTATATGCTAGAAGCAGTAAAATTGCTGCAAGTATTTATAATTAGAACTAATGTGGTACACATTAGATAATCCCCACTGTAAAGCAGAGATAGATAGCCTATCTCTATAGTTATCTCCATAGAAACAAAGGTCTATGGGTATTTTGATTCTCATTAAAATATACATCAGCAATATTTTTTCTTTCTATGCAATTGACAAATTGCCATTGGCATCAACATTCAGTTCAACACTGCCCTCCTGCTGTCAGCCTTTTACAGATTTAACCAGTTTTTCTTAACAGACGAAATTCCTCAGCAATATTGGTCTCCAAGAAAAGTTCTCTATGGTCTTCTCTGCTGTTTGCGGCACACTCCATTTTGTTTCAAGGCTCTTCTGAAAAGATTGCCTTTCCCTGACAATTTTTGTTTTACAAAAATCCTTCCATCAAGCCAAACCAAATTTACTATTCGAAGTCACACAGGGCAGGAACTTAACTTTGTTTTTTTTTCACATTAGATTGAAACAAACCTACAATAATATGCTGTCTAAAAAGAAACATAAGCACTAGATAGATTTGCTCAGGGAGAAATTATTACAATTGTGAAAAGTCCTGGGGTAAATTAGATTTAGCTATCTCTCCCCCCTCCCCCCCCCATCTCAGGTCTTTAATTTCTTTGCTTTAATATTTCTTACTCCTTTTCTGTGATCTGCATAATACTACAATACTCACTGGAAAAGTAAAAGAAAAGAAGTGGAATATATATGTAACATTAAAAAAAATCCAGAAGGTGGGAGAAACTTCATCTTTGGACTTTAGGTGATGGAGAAGTTATAAAAGAGTCTAACACTTCCCTGTGTTAGACTAGATTGGTATAGAAATTTGAGAGCCACTAGTAGTTGGGTTATTTTGTCTTAAAAATGACAATAAAGTTTTTTATTATTATAGTGTTTCTTTCACACGTTTAATTGGTTTATAAATCAGAAACATAGTTATGTTTCATCAGATATATGCTGGGAACCTAAAGAAATTCCCTTTTCAAAATAATTATCTAACAGATTGAGAACAGCCTCCAAATAGTGATAGGCTGCAACAAAAGCAGTAGGTGATGTTTTTTGTGCACTAGTTTTTAACTTTTTTGTAACATGGACAAAAGGGTGAGGGTCTGGTGAAACCTATTGATTTCTCCTGACAAAAAATGGATTTAAACACATAAAATGTATTATATATAGTTTTATCTAGGAAACCAATTGTGCTCAAACACAAAACAGCAGTAGAGTTCTTCAAGTTTTTGGATTCTATAATCTCCCAGGACTTGAAATGAATACTTAATATTAGAACCATCATTAAAAAGGCAAAACAAAGAATGTTCTTCTTGCGTCCACTCAGAAGTTCATACTGCCCCACGAGCTGTTGATAGTTTTACACAGTTTGTCATTTGTACTTTTATAAGTGTCTGGTTTGGTACAGCAACCGAACAGGACAGGTACAGACTCCAACTGATAGTTAAGACTGCAGAAAGAACTATTGCAACCAGCCTGCCTTCCATGGAAGACCTGCATTTTGTGTGGGTCAGAAGGAGGGCTGAAAAGATATCTACGGCCCCCTCACATCATGGACATAAACTGTTTCAAATCTTCCTCCTGGGACAATGCTACAGGGCATTGCATGCCAAAATAACTAGACACAGGGACAGTTTTTTCCCTCGTGCCATCAATCTGCTGAACTTCTAATTCTCACAGTACTGTCCAATGTCGATGTCTACTTATCCATGTAGTATGGCTATAGTATTATCATTTATCCTTACTATCTTTACTCCCCCCACCTATTGGCATCATTCTGATGGTGATGATTATTCTGTTGCTCTGCATGTACACCGAGAGCTTCTGCACCAGAGACACATTCCTTGTGTGTCTAATCACACTTGGCCAAATAAAGTTTTCTATTCCATTCCATTCCATTCTATTCCCAAATAACAAATAAGTAATATAGTAATCTGCGCTTTTTTTATTAACCAGTTAAATCAAAAACAAGACATTAACCTTTTAAAGGTATAATAATTTAAGCAGTGTGATTATTTGAAACCCACAAACATTTTTGGGGTCTAGAAGCAATAAATTACTTTCTTGCTGGTATATATTATTGAATGAAAAGCTAAATTTTAGTCAGAGGTTAGCAAAAACAAAGTTGCAATTTCCCCCCCATCTACGTTCGTGAATCCCCTGAAACCTATCCATGGAGCCCAGGTTAGAACTCCTGTATTACACTAAGTACATTCCCCTAGTCGAGGGGAACGATATTCCATAGGGTGGATGCCATGGAAGAAAAGGTTCTCTTTCTGGGATCCACCAGATAACACTCTTTTGTAGACAGGTCCCATAACATGTCTCTCCTGCTACGTAAAGCTTCACCAATTTTTAAATAAAAACTAAAAATCCTGACCATGGAGAAAAAACTCACCTTTATAATTTTTTCCACACCAGAAGAGCAGATCATGTAAGTGTGAGGGTTAAATCGGACTTGGTTGACAATTGAACGGTGGCCTTTCAGCACCATAAAGGCCCCATTAACCACTCTGCCAATTCCACCTGGAAAGAAAAAAAAATATGGCAGAACTGGGTGACTTTATATAAATTGGCTTGATTGCATTGCTAATGGAATATGTCCTCTTAATATAAGCAGCCACCACATTCTGCCTCAGTGCCCCCATATTATTATCCTTTGGAAATATTCAGAACCAGCACCACCAGCAGTTTAGTCAAGAGAAATGAGACAGTAGATATGTGTAATTTGTTAAATTACATAAATGCATAATGACAGTATACAACAACCTTTGACCAGGGTCACGTTTACCTACTTGAACAGATCATTTCATTCTATATGTAAAATAAAAGCTGTTATAATCTAAGCTAACATTGTGTTACATGCAAAGATTGTTTTAGATTTGGTATCAAAGAGACAGAGAGGCAGACAAACATAAGTCACTGCCAGACAGGGAAGAGGCCTGCCCTGCTCTTGATGCTGAGAAGGGGGGAATGAGTTAAGTATGCTAGCCCCCCCTTTGTTGTTGAGGACATGGTTTTAGAAAAAGATACTGTTGAAATCAAAAAAATAAGCAGGAGGTGCAAATAATGAGTGAATGAAGGTTTGATAATAAGAAACAGGGGTACTCCTTGACTGGGGACTTATTGCTTCCTGACAGGCCTTTCTATAGGAGATGACCAGGCTGAGCCTGAGGGAGGGGTCAAACATGTCATCAGTCATGAGACCCTGCATGCCCACAAGAGATCTAAGTCCAGCTCACCTGGAATTCCTTTCTATTCTTAACTCCCACTAATTTCTCTTGACCGTTAGTAGTTCAGATTCTTGTAGAGAGCTTAAGCTTGCAGTAAATCTTTATACTCAATTGAACTGCCTGAATCTCCTGATTTCCCCGGCTCTTGACACTCTCTGGTTTTTATATTGTACATTGCTTAATCTTACATGTTTTAATTAATTAGTAGGTTTTATAGAATCTAATGTATCTATTCTTTTCATTGTGAAGTAGTTACCTGTCTGGTATTCCACTATTCCCTTAAAAGTTAGTGCTCCCCAGGTTTTAATGAGACTACTTTGTACTTTTGTATATTCTATTTTTTTTAAAAAAATTATCCTGCCTTTATTATTTTTCAAGTGATGAACGTACATAATATTCCCTCCTACTATTCAATTGTCATTCCTGTATTATAGTTATTATTGTTAGTGATTGTGCCAATCCTGTTTTTTGTCTTCCATGTGTAACAGGTGAGTATCAGCAGTGGAGAGCTTCTATTATGGAATAAAAAGTAAGTGGAGAGTCTTTATGGATACATTTTCCATTAGAGAAGCTCAGCCTCCATGTATATGTCATTTTTAGTCTAAAAAACAAGACTTTTGTTTCTAATACATTTGTGTGATTTCTTGACCTAAATCTGTGCATAGATACATTCTATAATTATGTATATTGCCTTTACAGTTGAAAGACAGGATTTTTTTTAGTAAAGAACATGATGCAAAATTCAGCTAAGAACAAACAACTCATTTTCAACTTATTACAGGTAGTCCTCGACTTACGACCACAATTGAGCCCAAAATTTCTGTTGTTAAGTGGGACATTTGTTAAGTGAGTTTTGTCCCATTTTATGACCTTTTTTGCCTCAGTTGTTAAGTGAATCACTGCAGTTGATTAGTAACTCGGTTGTTAAATGAATATGGCTTCCCCATTGACTTTGCTTGTCAGAAGGTCATAAAAGTTGATGACATGGCCGTGGGACACAAAAGTGGTCATAAATATGAACCAGTTTCCAAGCCTCTGAATCTTGATCACATGATCATGGGAATGCTGCAAAGGCTGTAACTGTGAAAAATGGTCATAAGTCACTTTTTCCAATTCTGTTGTAACTTTGAATGATCACTAAATGAACTGTTGTAAGTCAAGGACTAGCCGTATTTACAGAAAGGATGAATGTCTTCCTAGTTTACAGCATGGTTTTAACACTATCTAGTTAAGCAATGAAAAAAGTTCTGAACATCAGAATACTGCATTTTAATACTATGCATTAAAAGCAAACAGCAGTCTAACAATTTAGGACCCTGAGAGCCATCATAATAAATTGTTTGAAGCACGTAGCAGTCCCTTTGAAACCATGTGAAAACTGCCCTTTAATCTTTGCTGTTTCTGCCAAAATGAATGGGGCTAAGGGAACAGAAGAAAAATACTTCAGAAAGAAATTAAAATAAGTTTCAGAATGTTGATCAGTTTAATAATGAGGCCACAATAGGGCATAGCATATTTCTGTCAGTAGTTCAAATTAAGAGGCTGAAACTGAGAAGACTTTTGAATACAGTTTGAAACTTAAATTTACAAAGCAGACTACAAAACATCTGGGATTATTTATAAATATGGAACATCAGCAAGCAAAAGGTATGGAAACAATGGCACAAAAGAAAATCCAAAGAGATACAAATGCAGCAAGTAGGTACTAAAATAGCAATACATCCTGCATTACCCAGAACAATGCTCTGTATGGAAATATCCTCTGCAGTTCTGAAGAATTGTATTAATCTTCTTTCAACAAAAGAAGAATGGAAAACAAAAGCCCTGAATGATTGCAGCAATGGTCTGCATCAGTATAGGTCACCTGATCAAAATCTTCAATAGTATGAGAGATATTGTATATCCTTCTAAATTTATATTTATGCAAATAGTTAGCAAAAGAAAATGTCAGTAGAAGTTCTTGACCATTAAAAAATTGCTAATTTCAAGGGTTTTTTTAAAAAAAAGTTGCTGCCACAAATCCAGATCATTTGTGGTTAAGCATGACATAATATTATTTGATCAGTCTGCTCAAAGGAAAACATAAAAGCTTCAATGCCCCAGGGGAATGTTGGATTTTTATCTCAAAACTATCCTGGATATTATTAGTCATGTTGCTTCCTCAGAGTACAAAAAGAATATCAAATGGGACAACCCATTTGGCTTAACTGATTAAGAACTTGTTAGAACGAAAACAAGTCCAGACAAACTGCAGATTGTAGATGTGCTATTTTGACTACGGAAGTGAAAATGTATTTACTAAGGTTTACCAAGGAAAGTAAAATACCCTATATCAGGGCTTTTCAACCAGTGGTACGCGTACCACCTGTGGTACATTAGCATGTGGCAGGTGGTATGCAGCCCTGCCCAGCCAAGTGTAGTGGGGGAGGGAACGAGCCAGCGCAGCTCAGGACTTACTGTGAGAGAGTCCTCCGGAGCTGCAGAGTGGCTAGGGTGAGGCAAAGGCCCCAGGCTCACCCGGATGAGAAAGGAGGAGGAAGGGGGCAGAGACAGGAGAGGCTATAAAAGGAGGCAGTTTGGGCGGGAGAGGGAGAGAGAAAAAAAGAGGCAGCCTTCAGAGGAGGCGGAGTCAGCTCTAGCTGCACCAAAGGGAAAGAAGGAGGAGGGTGGGGGGAGAGGAGAGGAGATCAAGCAGGCCGGCCATGAGCCGATCTACAACTTCTGTGGCAGCCATCTGTGCTTGTAGCAACAGACAGGCAAGAAACGCAGCGGGGGAGGGGTCGCCCTCCACGAGGAATGAAGAAAGGCAGCATCGGCTGGAGGTGAGGGAGGGAGGGAGATGGAGAGTGGAAGGATTCTTATGTGCTTTTGTGACTTTGAAGTTCTGGGATTTGTGCAACGTGGACTTTGTGTTCTTAAGGAGTGTTTGGCAATTTCTATTTGGCTGATGTCTGATGTCTCGTGTTAGCTTCTATTGCTCTGCTATTGTTAGCTGTAAGTTTTGCTGCAAGGGATTTTGAAGTATTTTTCTCCTGAATGGATTTTACCTGTAGCATTCCTTTACTTATGAATGGAGCCATTTGGGGAGGTTGCCAGTACTTACTACATTTTTTTTCCTTCCTTAAGTGCTGGCTGCCAGCTCCTTAACTTTCCTTTCTAGCCAGTAGCTAATTCCTAAAGGGGAATGCGCCTTTTTAAGCTAGTTCCCTCAGCGGCTTGTTTTTTCTGTCTCTGGAGGCTTTTCCTTGTTTGATGAATATATGGAAGAGGGAAAATATGGTGGGGGGGGTTTCAAATTCTTCCTTCAGAAGGAGATGGGAATGAGAAAGAGGGAAGCAGGGAAGGAGGGAGGGAGGGAAGGAAGTCCCGCCTTAGCACTTCACCACCAGCAGCCCTGCCATTGATTTTGCTTGTCAAAAGGTTGCAAAAGGGGATCACATGACCCTGGGACAGTGACCATCATAAATATGAATCAGTTGCCAAGCATCCAAATATAAATCACATGATCCTGGGCATGCTGCAATGGTCATGAGTGTGAAAAATGGTCATAAGTCATTTCAGTGTAATTGGAACTTTGAACAGGTTTTTTTTTTTTTTTTGGTCATCAAGTTTTTGACACCTTGATAGGTGGTACTCAAATATTGCCATATCCTAAGTACAATTGGTGAAAAGGTTGAAAAATCCTGCCCTATATGACTTTTAAAGGAACTCCTTCCCTGTTATTGCATTTTAGATTAATAAATTATTCCCACCTACGTGGATAATTTTCTTATCAATTCTTCATGTTCTGCATTAATTCCAAAATACAGCATTCCTTACATTTCTTGTTGGGAATTAAGTTCAGGAGATTCCATATACTCACCAGCTTCAGGATCTGGAGGAATTCTCCACATGTATAAATTGAAGTCATCAGATCCCGAGAGGATGTACTATTAGAAACCAAAATATTATAAGTTACAAGAAAAGGACCATTAAACTACATGCAAAAGAATAATATAATTTAATTGCATAACATGGCTAATGCATGTTCTGTGCTTTGGTCAATTAATATTATTAGGATTATGACAGATTAAATGCTGAAAGTATGAAGACTAGTTACCTACAAAAAGATTACAATTCTACATATAAACATTGATTTAGAAGTGCCAGTGAAATAATGAGAACGCCTCCCTAAATATATTTATTCTATTTTGGGTATTCTTTACCATACTTCGACTTGTACAAGAACTTTTCATATGCTACAGGTTACATTTATATAATTCTATTACCTCATTTATAGTCCAGGAAGATCTATAGCTCAGTGACAGAATAAATATTTTGTCTTAAGAAGATACCTTGCTTGAGGGCAAGGTTAAGAACAGGGCCTATAACAGTCATGGCGAACCTTTTAGAGACCAAGTGCCCAAAAACTGGCCCTGCCCCTGCCCCACCCCCTGCCCTGCCCCCATCCCCCGCCCACAGGACCACTCACCGCCTCCAGGGCCCGCCGCAGATCGCCCAGGCAGCCCAGCAGCGCTATGGCGGCCACACCCTCTGCCCGCACCCTGCAGCATTAGCTGCATGATGGGGCATGAGGGCAGAGTCTTGTCTACGCTGCCTGGCTGCCATGTCCTTTGCTGTGCTGCTCCGTGTGGGCCACGCTTGGGGGCGACTCTCCTTCAGGGGGGCTGCTGGAGAGGAGGGGGTCGCGGGGGAGGCAAGGCTGGGACAACGGCATGTGTGCCCACAGAGAGGGCTCCGAGTGCCGCCTCTGGCACCCGTGCCATAGGTTCGCCACCACTGGCCTATAATTTTCAACTACAGTTAGATTGATTACTGTTAGATGGTCTAATGATCTGACAGGCCATGAAGTTTCTGAAAAACAACTTCCTATTGTTTCTTGTATTACATTGAAATTACATAATGATATCTATAATTTCCCAATTGCTGCAATTTTTTTTACCAAAATAGGGTTATCACAATGTATTTTACAACCCATTATGACTATATTATAAAGTGTAAGAGAAATCATATACAGCAAGACTACCCGATTCTGTAATAGTTTTGTTCCCTATGCCATCCGTCTGGTAAACTCGCAAGATTTGTTTTTCTTGCCATGCACATGTATACATAACCCGATCTAGAATGCTGTTTCTCTGTGTCATATAATATATGTGGGTATATGCATAATTCTGTATTTATTTATGTCATATTTATGTAGTGTATATTGGAGATGGTGACCCTTTGAGAACTGAATGCAACGAAATTTCATTTTAATTTATGCTGATTAGTGTACATTCAAAGTGACAATAAAGTTATTATTCTATTCTATTTCAGAATTTCATGCTGTGTTACATAATAGCCAGAAGCACATTTCTCATGGGCTATCAGTATTATAGTCAATAATGCTGTAATGTGCCTAGTGGTGGACTTGACATATCCTTCATGTTTTCATCCATATTGGTAAAATTACTATTGGCCCAAGCCAATAAAACAACAACAAAAATATGATTGTCTCTACAGTGGTGAAGCCTTACTTAGAATATAAGCAATTCTAAGTAAGCAATTCTTTTGATGGCATGTCTGCTCAGCAACACTGGAGACTGACTTCTTCTGTTTTCAACATTTTGAAATATTCTAGTGTTTACAAGCTATAACTGGCGCAAACAAATTTTACATATTTTTGAATAACTTACAAATCTTACAAAATATAAAAATAGTACTAGTGTCGTAAAACCAATGCAGTCTGTTGTTTAAAAAAATTGGGATGTCTTTAATTTTTATGCAGAGCTTTCCCCCAAATTCTCTCATTCAGTACATTCTCTGAATAAAAAGTTATCAGGTCCTTGATACCCATAATTTCTTTAAACTAAATTACTGGTCTACTTAAAAAAAGAAAAGAAATGCACAATTGCACTTACAGATGAAAAATTTGCAAACATTGCAGAACTATGAAGCTGCTAGCATACTAGATTATTTATTGCTTCAACAGAAGATTAGATAGTATTAAACAGTAGTTTAATATAGAGTTATAGTACTTTATTCCATATGCTATTCCTCTCTGGAAAAAATAGTTTTATGGGGTCTGTAACAGTTTTAAATTTCGGTTCAGACAGAGGTGAAAATAATCTAAATAATTTGTATGACTAAGAAGAGAAACTTCATCCTGAAATCTAAAAGAACATTCTCCTTATAAAAATCTTCATAATCTTTTTGATACATTTACCATATAACCTATTTGTCGGGATTTCATTGAAACCTCTTTACGATGGTTCTATTTTTTTTTTGTAATAATGTCCAGAATTTGGTAGCAGAGAGTGAACTATAGCTAGACCAGAGTTTCTCAGCTTCGGTAATTTTAAAACATGTGGACTTCAGCTCCCAGAATTCCCCAGCCAGCATGCCAGCTAGGGAATTTTGAGAGTTGAAGTCCACTTATCTGTAAGTTGCTAATGTTGAGAAACTCTGACTTAGAGTGACAAGGTACACTGAGGACACCTATCATGAAGACTCTTTCTCAAAGTTTTACAAACAGAAATTAATGTCTCCCAAGGGTATTCAAATCCAGGCAAATTCTCAAGGGAGAGATAGCACTTGGAATTGTGCCTGAAGAAAAATGAGTAGGAAGAGAAGCTGATAAAACAAACAGATCACATGCTATCTACAACCAATAGTCACTCTTCCTGTTGTACCTTTTTGGAACAACCAAAGTTCAAAAGTATACCCATTTTAGCAATGTGAGATAAGTAACCGTTTTTCTGCTACCCTTAGCATATGTGTAAAGTTGTGAATTCAAGCACTGGACCGATTAAAAATATCCCAAAGTTGTTTCTGAGCAAAATTCTTAAGCAATCGTTCTTCATAAATGATTAGCTGGGGAAAAAAAAACAGGCTGTGGGTGGAGGGAAGAATTGGCTTGGCTTCTAGACGACCAGCTGCTGATTCAGAAGTTTGCCTTAGATGGAAGAAATTCCCAGGCGTGGTTAATAACTGTGGCATGAAACATCAATCCCAGAACAATAAACATGTCTCAAGTGTTTAGAATTAGCCATCCTACGGCAGTTGCATGGGATACCTTACGGCTCCCTCCCACCTCTGTCCCCAAAGTAATTTCATACTAGCATCTTATGCAAGCTAGAATATGGGGAGAAGTAGTTAAGAGTAGTATGACCTTATAACAGTGTTTTTCTACATTTTATCTACTTAAGGAAAAATTCAGCCTCCTGTCATTTTTCCAGTTCCTTCATTTTTATGGAATGTAGAATAGAACTCACCCCAAGCAACAACAAAAAATAATCAATTTTTCTGTGGCCACGATTTTTTTCTGTGAAAGTTAGCCCAGAATGGAAGATTTTCTGCAAGATTCCAAGGTAACTAAAGGCTGCCATACTAAAGTCAAGATTATTAACAGAATTCTTGAGAAGAAAGGCAAAAAGTAAAAATGTTGAAATATATTTAATTATAAAAGTTAGTTAAACATTCTATGGACAACTACCTTTCTTCTATCCCCCCCCCCAAATTTCTATTCATGTTAGCTCATTCTTAATGAAAGATCCCACTGTTTTGCAATCACTTTTAAAATAAAGTTTATGGGGATGGTTGGTGGAGAGAGAGCGAGAGCGAGAGAGCGAGAGAGCGAGAGAGAGAGAGAGAGAGAGAGAGAGAGAGAGAGTGTCCCAAATGCCTTAATGCCATCCTCTCCTCCAAAACTGAAAAACTGATATATGTATAAACTGCACTGCACATCATGCTAAACCAGAATTATAGCAATTTGTAATTTGCTATGAGCTTTTGCATTTAGTCTATATTTAGCCATCTTCAGTCTTCCTAGCAATACCAGCAGCTAAACTAAAAATCAAAAGTTTGCTGTGACATTAATTAAATCTGCATCCAAAACAGGAACCATTTTTAGCATCCTGTTTCATGATGCCAGCTTACAAGAAAAGAAACAGTTCAGATCCTGTGACCTTGTCAGCTGGACAGCAAAGGATAGATTAAACAAGGCAACAAATGAACACATGGCACCTTTAAAATATGGGACTTTTGCTTGAAGAATGTGTGTATCAGAGCTACAGTACATCCAAGACAGACAGCTAAGCTAAATGAAAGCTAAAAGCAAAGTAAAATAGTGGCTTAAGTCAAGTTATCTATTCTGTTCCGACCTGTGTTTAGATTTCCTAGTGTACAGTAGTTTTATGACCAATGAAGTTTTTTAGTAGTTTTTTAACCACTGAAGTACAGGCTGCCATCTCTATTATTAAGTATCCTTAAATCTTTGCAATTTCTACCTCAACCAAATCAATAATGAGCGAAGTATCCTCAATATGATCATTTGAATGGACTTTCAATAACCTTGCAACAGCCAGTTTTCCCTTTAATCAGCGTCTCAGTATATTTAGTGATATATTTAAATGATCCTTCCTCTATAAAGAATCTGGACTAACAATATTCATACTTAACAATTTCTAAATAAAAAAAAAATTTTTTATTCATTATTCAGGATCCTGGGAATCCTTTGAAAAAGTTGGAATATTTCAAATAGTTATGATCTTGATTATTGTATAGGTTTAGGTATGTAATAATATGTATTGACAAGTAACATCCGTAATGTAAAAAGGTAATTTATTTTATAATTAACATCTAATGATTAGATAGAAAGGTTATAGATGATTATCGGGATTGCTGCCCTCTACTGTCAACACAGAGAAATTTCAGCATTTTTCAATAAAATACTAACAGCAGGAAATGGGGGGAACCACATATACATACACAAATCCTGACTAAATCTTAATTAGGCACAGCATAAGTTTTTGCAATTATTTTTAAGTATCAAAGTGATAAGACACGTTCTTTTAGACACAACTATTTCTAGGACCCCTGTGGAGAATGAATGTAGAAACAGCTAAATGGCTTTTCAGCATGTAGCACACATCAGAAATGCAGGAATTTCTACTGGGAATGCTACCAATGACTGCTGCATTCCTGAAGTTCTCCTGTACCAGAATAAAGTCAACAAAGGGGATTGGGTGGTGATGTAATGTCTGAGATATGCCCCAAGTCTGATAAAGCAAAAGAAAACAAAAATACCTAGTCATATACAGCAGATATTAACCCTTGCTTGAAAAAGTCACCCACCAGATTTTGTGACCAGGGACTTACAGACAGATAGGGTGTGGCACTCCCGAATATCACTATTTTTTGCAGCATAATTCAAGTCAAACTGAAACTTACTCTCCATATTATTATTATGTTTCCTACCTTTATTATTTTCAGAAATAACTCATGGTGGCGAACATATCCAACACACCTTCCTCTTCCTAATTTTCCCACAACACCCACCCTGTGTCAGATTTTGTGTCTACATCCCACAAATGCCTATAATTTGACCCTTCTATCTTTCACTATATATTTTTAGAGGTACCAATTTTATCATCCTTTAAAAATATTTTATAATATATATTATGTTACTAATTTAAAATAATATATATACAGTATATGATTCAATGGCTACCCCACAGAATTTGTGAGACGTTACAGCAGACCATGTCAACCCCACAGGGCCCAACTCTCCGGAGCAAAGATGACACCAGCCACACGGATAGCTTTACCTTACATCTGTGGTGTTTCCGAAGCCACGGCTCGGCTGCTGGCCCCTCACAATCTGAGCATTGCCCATAAACCAGAGCAGGCCCTAAGAACCCAGATTATGCGTCCCAAAGAGCCGCTCCCCAACGGTGAACAGTCTTCCATAGTCTATAGAATTAATTGCAGGAACTGCCCCCGCAATTAAGTTGGGGAAACAGCTAAAAGGCTCAGGACTAGGGTCCACAAACATGAACTGGCAATCAAAAGGCAGGAGCAGCGCTCGCAAGTGTGGGCTCACATGGCCAATTTGAACCATGCATTCAATTTGGAAAACGCACAGACCATATCTCGTGAGACCACTAAGAGTGGCCGCCTTCTTAAAGAAGCCTGGCTTTCGGATGAAAATTCCATCAACCAGCACATAGACCTCCTACCAGCATACCAGACTCTCAGAAGATGGGAGAAACAACGTGATAATCCACGGAGTAGATGGCCATCCCATATGGTGCAAAAGCAAGACCATGGCTCTACAAATGGGGAAGCTGCGATCCCTAGGGAGGACAGCGAACTGGCAAAAGAGGAGGGGGGCCAGGTGACACAACGAGATAGCAACTGGCAGGACTGGAATGATAGGGCTGCAGGTGGGGCGGCAAGAGCTGCTATGGGGAGGAGACGACGAACGGCTTGGAAGGAGAGACAAAAAAAAAAAAAGGAGGGGAGAGTATGAAGCAGGAACATCTGAATAGCTGTTCTTTGCAGGATCAGGGAGAGGGAGCTACAATCATCAGATCCACCAACAGGCTGCCGGATGAGAATCAATTTAACACATTGCAGAGTAACATAGCTAATAGGCCGATGACATGCTCAAGGAGCCGGGCGCAGAGACAGGCAGCTGTATATAGGCAAGCTCCCTAATCACCTAGCATTCTAACTCTGATGACGTCAGTAGTTTGGCTGATGAAAGTTCAGTAACTTTTTTACTCACAGGCTTGTTTATATTAAACGGTCCTGTTTATTTTTATCCTGGTGTTCATTTTTCATATATATATATATGCTTTCTGAGGTTTTCACGGGTATTTGTATGTAGGTCTTTGGTTATTCGTGTTTTCTCCCGCGTAAAATTGGAAGTGTCTTGGTGACGTTTCGACGAAGTCCCATTCGTCATCTTCAGGCTGGTGTTTTCAGCTTCGTGCTTCTAGGAGTAATGTGTGATCGCAGCTGTTTCTTCCTTTTAACTGCCAGTGGGGTTTGAACTGATTGGGTGGGATCTTGGCTGTGTTCTGATTGGGTGGAGGTGTGTTCTGATTGGTTAAGGAGCTTGGCTGTGCTCTGATTGGATGGGGAGTTGGCTGTGCTCTGATTGGCTGGGAGAGCGTTCTGTTTGGGTGGGGGCTTTGTTGTGCTCAGGTTAGTCTGAGTTGCAGGGGGATTTGAGATGGTGAGCTTCGTTGCTGTTGTTTGGCTTCGTGTTTGTGGTCGTGCCACATTTTTATGGTGGGTGTCAGTTTGCTTCATGTATGGATTGGAGGGGTTTAAAGTGGCTAATGATGCAGCTGTGGACTGACTTCTAGTTTGTGGTCATGCCTCATCATCTGTGTGGGTTTGCGTTTGCTTTTTGCGTGGATGTGTGATGGTGACATCCTGTGTGGTTTTCGTGAGTGTGGGTCTGGTGTCATTCTTTGTGTTAGGGACTCGTTTGCCAATAAGGGCGGGTTTCCAAATGGCTGGTGGGCGGGAGGTATCATCTCGTTTATTCATGCTGTGTGGGCATTTTTCTATCTCGATGGCTTCTCTGATTATTCTGTTGTTAAAGTGTTCAGTTTTGGCAATAGTTCTGGTCTTTTTAAAGTCAATTTTATGTCCTGTGGCTTTAAGGTGTTGGACCAGGGAAGAAGTTGGTTCCTCTTTTCTGACTGAATTCTTGTGTTCTTCAATGCGTGCATTTATTCTTCTGTTGGTTTGTCCGATGTATGTGGTGGGGCAGGCGGTGCATGGGATTTCATATACTCCTTGATTTTCTAACTCAATTTTGTCTTTGGGGTTTCTTAGGATGGTGGGTATTTTTCGGTTTGTGCAGAATGCTGTCTTGATGTTGTGTTTGGGGTGTAGGCTGTTGAGGTGTGTGAGGAAGTTGTCCAATCTGGCCACATGGGAAAGAAAAACTGGACAACTTCCTCACACACCTCAACAGCCTACACCCCAAAATACAGTTCACCATGTAAACAGAAGCTAATAACCAACTTCCCTTCCTGGATGTCCTAGTCTACAAGAAATCCAATGGCTCCCATCAACCAACTTATGCTTGCTACAATATGCAAGGTGAGAGCAGCAGCCAGCACTATCAGAATTTATTTCCTTCTCCTCCTGTTTCCCATCCATGTTATATAGTTCAGTTCATCTCCCAGTAGTAAAGAGGCATCATTTTTTAATCCTGGGCCAAAATGGTTGAGTGTTATAACCTGAGATTAAGTCACAATTCAAATATAGGTCATGGAATATTTGATAAGCAATATCACAAATAAGGGGATATTGCTTATCAATTAATAAGGGTGGTGCGATGGCTCAGTGATTAAGATGCTGGGCTTGTCGGTTGGAAAGCCACAGTCCAGGTTCAAGACCCAAGCATCATGTGATGGGGTGAGCAGCTACCTCGCCCTACCTCCCGCCAACCTAGGAGATTAAAAAGAAGCATGCAAATGTGGATAGATAGGTACACTTCAGTGGAAAGGTAACAGTGCTCCATGATGTCATGCTGGCCACATGATCACAGGAGCATCTTCGGATAGCGCTGGCTCAATGGCCCTTGAAATGGAGATGAGCCTAGAGTCAGCAATGACTAGTGGAGTAAAATCTGCAGGGACTCCTTTTTACTTATTCCAAATAAATGAATATAATATCTTATTGTATTTCTAGACATCTCAGGTAAAATAACTCACTTTCATATTAATTTATATATTAATTACACATACATGCACAAACATAGAGCCCTATATAGAGCTATATATATTACCTATGTATGTGTATTTCTTACAGCACTCCTGTACCTCTTTTCACTTCCCTACCCACTACGGATAGAAAAAACAGGAGAAACACTGCATCTGCAGCAGCTTTAAAGCAGAGACTCAACAAATCACAGTTATAAATAGTAACTAAGATATTCATCATTAATTGCTATTTAACTTATGTGGAGGACTAACCACAATATGATTTAGCATGTTGTGAGAACTATGTCACTAAAAATTATTTATATTGATCTAGATTTGTTGCTTTACACACAAGGAAATCTTACAGTGTTCTGCACTATATTCTCAAGCAGTCTTAAAATATCTTAAAATGCCTCTCTGTATAACTCATGGATTTTAGGAACTAATGCTCCTTACCTGATCACGATCTCCTGCAAAACAGCAGCTTTTCATGGTACAAGAGTTAAAATAACCCTGGTTGTCAAACTGGAAGACAGGCAGCCGGGAATGGATGTCATAAAGGACTGGTGGCAACCGACGCCTGAGAGCAAGCAGCTGCGTTCCATTGCTGTTAAATCTCACACTCATGGCACTCTGAAGTGACAGATTCCCACCATATCGGAGCAAGGAACTAGGAAACAGGAGATAAAAATGAATGAAAATGAGCTGCCACAAGTCAACTGTCGCCAAGGTGGTCTCTGTTATCATTAGCATTAGTGTTCAAGGATGGCAGAGTGTCTGAATGTGCTATTTTGTAACATTATAATAATTTGGATACTGTAGCCAGATATCCCTCAGATATCCTATCCAATAAGATATTTGAATTAGAATTACTTTAGCAAAAACATTTGGAACACATTTCAAGTGAGTGGTATATCTTTTACAACCTTATTTCAGGTAAGTCTAACGGCATAGAAGTCAAAGGGAAGAAAGTGATTTTAACCAATTTATTTTACTGACTGTTAAGCTGGGGTTGGGGATTCTGGCTACAGTGCATAATCCCCTGAAAATAAGCACCGGTTTAACTTGGGTTTCTTTCCAGTAAAAAACAGATAATGTTTGGATCTAAGAGATCACTTGCATACATGTTTCTTCAAAGATAATCAGTGTTGAATAAGGCTCTCTCCCAAAGATGTCAATTTAAGTTTTTTGCCTTAAATGTAATAACATTTTAAAATCTTAAAGTCTTAAAATGTAAGATTTTAGACAGAAAAAGTAAATCTTTAGGAATAAGATAATTTGTTTGCTAAGTTTATGTGCTGCCTTTATTTGGTGCATATCGTATTTATCACATTCTGTTTAACTGAAAAAAAAAATCTAGTTTTGGGCCAAAGGCTGCATGAATATAGTATATGAAATCTTCTAAGATGTTTATGTCATAAAGTTCTTCATATTAAAATGCACGGTGGCTGAGGGTCAGAGCAGAATAAAAAAAAGCTCAAATCCAATATCTATGTTAGCATTACGCTGTTCTCAATAAAAATATGAATCAACATTAGTTGATTGTTTATTTCACTGGTTGCTTCATGATTTTTTTTCCTCCCCTGCATAATCTATTGAAATCTTTCAACTATACTACTGATCTGCTTCATGTATTAAACTTGTCTCTGGGCAGGAAATAATTTCTTTGTAGAAACGGGAAACACACACAAACACCTTTATAGTGTGACCTGCTACACAGGTATAAAGAAGATACACTAGGGTTATTGCTATACAAAAACTGGAGGAAGACACGGTTGTATTGCTATTATTACATAAAGCAATCTATTATACAAATTTAAGCCTCTTAAAGCCTTTTGGAAAGCAGAAAGGATAGGCCTTAAAAAGTCATTGGGCATTCAGGCAGTAAATTAAAAAAACTGAAACAATGTAACTTTAAATGCAAGAATAGCTTTGTTATGTCAAAATAGTTTTTACCAATAGCTTGTGGAAACAAATGACAATTCTTCTGTTCAAGAATCAATGGCTTCATTTCCAAGAAAAAAGATAAAAAGTTATCTTATTTTGGCAAGTGGCATCATCTGGATTGCTTATTGGAAGCTCACAAAAACAAAACACTACTAACAAAGGGCAAAGAGATTGGGACATGAAATATCCTTAGTTGCTTTCATTAGGTTATTCAGTCTGGCTATCTTGGTAAGTCACAGTCATAGCTAAATTAGCTGCATGCTAGCCAATGGATATAGGAAATCATAACCTTTGGGTGGAAAGAAGGACAAAGAATATCTAGTGCTAAAGACTATGAACATAGAAGTCATTATATATAATGAAAAAACCTGCCATCATTACAAATTGTGATATTTTTATTACTGCAACAAGAATGTATATAGCAATATAACTAATGAGCAAAAAAGTAATTCTTGGCCAAGCTGAGAATATCCAAAAGTTATAGTATCGTATCCTATCGTGTGGCAACATCTCCATTAAGTCCAACTAAACCATTTCTCCAAACACCTAGTTTTAATGTAAAATAAAAGGGAGAAAAGGGAGACGGATATTGCAAGGTAATTTGATAAACAGTGTTAAGAACAGAGACAACTTTATGGAAAGTTACAGTGCAATGGTATGTTATTATATATAGTGTGATGATTGTATTATTGTATGTGATTCAGTGACTACATAGGTCTTCTGCATGAATAAGCATATATATTCTATAATATTTATTTTCCATTCCTAATGAAATGAATTAAAGCCAGTGGTGGGATTCAGCCGGTTTGCATCACTTCAGCAGAACCGGTAGCTAATTTTTTTGTTGCCCAGGCCCAGAATGGACTTCCGGAAGCGGCATCCACACAGAGAACTGGTTGTTCACATATTTGAATCCCACCACTGATTAAAGCTATATCATCTGTAAACACATGTTCCTCAATGATTAGTAATTATAAAAAAAGGGATCTTTAGGGGATGATTTCCTGGAGTCTTTCAAAAAGTCACATGATGGCTGGAATCCAATCTTATCTCAAACCATTGCCAAGATAGCTGAAACACAAAAAGTCATAAGGTGATGTAAACACTCTAGCAATTCTGAAGGGTAACAGCCAGTATCTTCTAGCAAACAAGACTCACAGTACTCTTTAAAGACTACCTTATCATATAACCACAGGATATTCAGACAACTTTTTTTTTGGTCAATGGCTGAAAAATCCCATAATTGCTTTGTCTATCTTCTGAAAGAAATCATGCAGAAGCTGGGATATGGTCAACTATGATAATAGTTTCCTATATTCTCAGAAAACAGCATCATGTCAAATTTGTATTTCAAAGGTAGAGAGGCCACAACCCAAATGTGTTTATGTGTGTCAAGATGTTAAGGAATAAATTGAATATCTTAATGAAAGTATCCTTTTTCTCTCTTAACTTCCCATTCTCCCCAGTCCTAACAGTAAGTGCTCAATGGGTAAGGAATTGAACCACTGCAGAACAGTGCCTTGAATCTCCACTCCTTGCAGGTATCCAGAAGAAATTTGAATAGGAGGTGCATACCACTCCCAGTCAGATTTCACATGGGAGAGTGATGATTTATAAAAAAAATCCATGGCCAGTTCTGAACCTTCACTGGAAAGGGTCTGGATAATCTATTTCTAGCACACTTCACAGTTCTACCCATAGTCTCAATAACTTTCTCTAAGACATAGAGCAATAGTTGTCAAAAACAGTCAGACCTAGGAAGACCCTCTTTTAAGACTGTTGGCATCAATCCCTCCAAGAGAGAAATGTTAAGTACCTCCCAAATCTAGGAGAATTAAAGATTAAAGAGCCAAGAATGGGCATGATTGAGTTCACATGCTATTTGAGACAGCTTGGAGAGAATAATAATAATAATAATAATAATAATAATAATAATAATAATAATAATAATAATAATAATAATAATAATAATAGTAGTAGTAGTAGTAGTAGTAGTAGTAGTAATACTACTACTACTACTACTACTACTACTACTACTACTAATAATAATAATAATAATAATAAAGTTGGAATGGACCTTGGAGGTCATCTAGTCCAACCCTCTGCTCAGGCAGGAAACCCTATACCGTTTCAGACAAATGGCTGTCCAGTCTCTTTTTAAAAACTTCCAGTGTTGGAGCATTCACTGCTTCTGGAGGCAGGTTGTTCCACTGATTAATTGTTCTAACTGTCAGGAAATTTCTTCTGAGTTCTAGGGTGCTTCTCTCTTTGATGAGTTTCCATCCGTTGCTTCTTGTCCTGCCTTCAGGCACCTTGGAAAATAGCTTGACTCCCTCTTCTTTGTGGCAGCCCCTGAGATATTGGAACACTGCTACCATGTCCCCCGTCATTCTTCTCTTCGTTAAACTAGACATACCCAATTCCAGCAGCCGTTCCTTATATGCTTTAGCTTCCAGTCCCCTAATCATCTTTGTTGCTCTTCTCTGTACTCTTTCTAGAGTCTCAACATCTTTTTTACATCGTGGTGACCAAAATTGGATGCAGTATTCCAAGTGTGGCCTTACCAAGGCATTGTAAAGTGGTATTAATACTTCACGTGATCTTGATTCTATCCCTCTGTTAATGCAGCCCAGCACTGTGTTGGCCTTTTTGGTAGCTGCAGCACACTGTTGGCTCATATTTAAGTGATTGTCCACTAGGACTCGGAGGTCCCTCTCACAGTTACTACTATTGAGCAAGGTACCCTCTATACTATACGTGTACATTTGGTTTTTCTTGCCTAAATGCAGAACTTTACTTTTTTCACCATTGAATTTCATTTTGTTAGATAGCACCCAGTGTTCAAGTCTGTCCAGATCTCCTGTATCTTAAGCCTGTCTTCTGGAGTGTTGGCTATTCCTGCCAGCTTGGTGTTGTCTGCAAATTTGATGAGTTCCCCATCCATCCCCTCGTCCAAGCATTGATGAAGATGTTGAAGAGCACTGGGCCCAGAACAGAGCCCTGGGGCACCCCACTACACACTTCCCTCCATGTAGATGCGGTTCCATTGAGGACCACATGCTGACTACGGCCGGTCAACTAGCTACGGATCCATCTGGTGGTGATGCTGTCTAACCCACATTTTTCTATCTTATCAAGTAGTAGGTTGTGATCTACTTTATCAAATGCCTTACTGAAGTCGAAGTAAATTATATCCACAGTATTCCTCTGATCCACTAATTTTGTCACTTGGTCAAAGAATGCAATAAGATTTGTCAGGCATGATCTATTTTTGACAAACCCATGTTGCCTTTTAGTAATGACTTTGTTTGCCTCTAAGTGTTCGCTGATTTGTTGTTTGATTTTTCCAGAATCTTCCCAGGTATTGAGGTCAGGCTGATAGGTCTGTAATTTCCTGGGTCCATTTTTTTCCCTTTTTTGAAGATGGGAACTACATCAGCTCTTTTTCAGTCCTCCGGTAGTTCCCTGGTGCTCCAGGATCTTTGAAAAATATAGTTCAATGGTTCTGAGATCACATCTGTCAGTTCCTTGAGATTACCTTGGGGTGTAATCCATCTGGTCCTGGTGATTTGAACTCGTCTAGGCTGGACAGGTACTCACTTACCGTTTTCTTGCCTATCTTAACCTGTGTTTCTATTCTGTTTTTTATGGCACTATTTTTGGTAGCTTGGTCTGTTTTTCCCTTTGTGTAAAGACAGACGCAAAAAACGAGTTAAATAGTTCTGCTTTCTCCCTGTTGCTTGTCACTTTCTTGCCACTTTCACCCACTAATGGACCAATCATTTCCTTCACTTTTTTCTTGTTTTTTACATGTTGAAAGAAGCTTTTTTTGTTATTTTTTACTTTGGTCGCAAGCCTTAGTTCATTTTGAGCCTTAGCTTTCCTCATTTCATCTTTGCAGGCTCTGGCTATTTGCTGATATTCTGTCTTAGTTATGTGCCCCTCTTTCCACTTTCTATACTTGTCCTTTTTATCTTTCAATTTATCAGAGAGTTCTTTATGCAGCCATGCTGGTTTCTTTTGAGAGCTGTTATTTTTCCTCTTTGTTGGTATTGTGCTAGAGTGAGCTTTTATTATCTCACTTTTCAAAATTTTCCAACCTTCTTGAGCTGTTTTCCCCTTGAGGATTCTCATCCATGGAATCCTTCCCAAGCCTTCTCTAAGTTTATTGAAATTAGATCTCTTAAAAGTCCACTTTATCAATTTCTTCAGAATCTGCAGGCCAAAAAAGAATCCCAGATAACATAGCAAGACATTGCCTCATTCACCACAACAGACTTTGCCCAGGAAGATACAATTTTATACTATAGTACTTACAATAGTAAATGCAAATACAAGCTGTCAAATACTGACCTGCAGTAAAAACATGCACAAATATGCAACTAAATTGTATGGTTCCATACAATTAACCACTTACAATTATTTACTCAGCATTCTTTCAACACTGTTATGGCCAATACTATCTTGACAGTTTAGGAATATAAGTGGAGAAGGAGGAAATGAATCTATATGTTTTTAGTTAAAACTAATAATTTTGACCATTCTCAATTGACATAAGAGGGAAGAGGCTTTCAGAGGCCCAATTTAACTACAACCATATATACGCTTGAAGCAAGGCTTAACCACAATTTTATTTGACATATATATCCAAGCAAGTCCAGGATAAGATAAGAAAGAATTTATTTAAAGTTACAATCACTATCAGCACCCCACTTTTACTATATAGCAAGGCAAAGGAGATACCAAAAAGAAAGGAATGTGGTTATGCATGCACACATATGCTAAGACAATCTTCAATGCAGCTGCACAAGCCATTTAAATTATACAAATGCTAGGACAATTTGAAGAGATTGTCTACTCTGCATTGTGAAACACATGTTTTAAATAATATGTTTCACCAATATGAAATGACAGAATGCTTAGTGATATCTTCTTCATTTGCAGCATTCAAAACTAAGGTAGGATGTACTTCTAGCAAGCTCTAAGTATTGTAGGCAATTCTGGTAGATAATCTGTAGGTCCTTCTGTTGTTTGATATCAAATGAATTGAAAAACATATGAAATACACATTGAGTAAATTAAGCTTCATGAGAAGTAATAATTGGAGCATAAACAACCAATCATATAACAGCATTTTTAATATACAGTGTAAAGATGATTTATAGAAAATAATATAAATGGCCTATTGTATCCATATTGGTAGAGGTTAGAAATGCACTAAAGGAAATTAAGTAATCAAGTAATAGAATCCATTCTTGAAACTCTGAAAACCCAATATAGATTGAGCAGAAGCCAGGTATTTTCATTTCAAACTGAAAAGTTTGTTTAAATAATCTGGATAAAGAGATGCAATTTATCAGTATCCAAGCAGAATGCTCACTACAAGCTTTTTCTATATATTATATGATATATAGAGAAAATTTTACCAAGGAAAATTTAAAGATAATCAAATTCTTATCAGATTACAAGTTCCACTTTGATTTCTCTTTCCAATTTCTTTAAACAATGCCTAAGAAAGCATGTTACTCTTTACCTTTGAGGTTTTCGAATATCCCATAGCCCAACACCTTCTTTTGAGTTGGCAGTGGCCAGTAATCTGGGCTCCACTGGATTGAACATCACACTATGAAAGGCAGAAGGATAATTTGCCAAGCAAAAGGGCTCTGTTAAAAAAAAAATTAAAATACAGCTGAAAAGATGGAACATTTTCAATTAAAATATTTCTAGATAAACTTTGTTTATATTTGCCAATCATTTGTAGAATTAGTTTCAAGTCATCCCGGCAGATGTTTCATATTAGAATTTAAATTATCTTCCTGTAACTCCCACAAAAATGATAAAACAGTAATCTCTACAGAAATATGTTTTATCTCTTCATTAATGCCTACCAACAAATACAAATAGGCTCTTAATCTTAATCTTAGTCTTAATCCTGAAAGTGACCAATAGCAACAAATAATTTAGATTGGTCTCTTCTGCATTTTCAAGTTATTTTACCTAAATTCTGAAAAGTATGTGTTCACTTGCATATACAAAATAATACTATAATCTGCAAGATATTTTGCAAAGTTGTTAAAGGAGCTTCGCTGATGTTATTATTAGTTGGGTAATGAAACATCTGCAAGCAAGCAACCAAGCTCAGAGAGCACCAAGCACTCTACAAAAGCTTCACTTACTATCTAATCAAAATTGGATTATTGTATCAGACAATGGCACTGAAATGAGTTTAATAAAAGTTGAAATGGATTTTCAACTTTTTATATTATAACTTTAATAAGTTTATAAACTGCTATTCACAACAATAGTGGTTGCCCTATCAACATATGGTTGCTATTGGCAGATATCAAGATCTCATATTCTGTGGCAATATTTATATTTTTCATCTTATTTCTCCATTTCATTTCATTCATTCAATTCCCCTCACTATTAACAAAGTCCTTTCTTCCAAGTATCTCTAATGGATGTCAGCTCTATAATGCTTCTTGATGAATTAACTTTTAAAGTCTTTTACATTTGCTTTTATTGTGAATACAAGCTTTATATGCTTTCAGTTTACTGTGGTTTGCATTCTATTCCATTATGGTTTAACATTAATGTGAGTCAGATCATTATGGCTTGTTCCTCAGATCTTGCTTAAAAATTCTTGAGAATCAGAATTATATGGGAACTAGGCCAAATACTAATATCCAGATGACAAAGACAAGTCTATAATAACTTCAGGAATTAAACATTACATGTTAAGCTTGTTTTTAAATTTGCTAAGAGCTAAACACTTCATGCAATAGTTAACAAGGTAGAAATCCCAATGTGGTTCCTAAATCACCCTGACTAGGTTCACACAAAAAGCTAATTTGATAAGAAATAAATCACATTTTGTCTTAGTGCCACACTGAACTTTGCCTTATGTTCTCTGTTGCCTCCTTTTTATTTCCATAAATAAAGGATAAAAAAAACCCCTCATCTTCAGGGATGAAGTGGGTGGAAAGACAATTCCTGCTATTAAAATACTCTTCTGGAAAAGCTTTTTGGCATCCATTCTTACTGCTTGGTAACATTTTATTTCCCAGATGTTTACATTTTCAACTGAAATACATTTTATGCCACAAAGAGATGTACTCTTTTTTCTTCCTCTTCCTCTTCCTCTTCCTGTCATGATTTGTTTTTATTACTCCTGATGACTATAAGGAGAACTCCATGTAGTTTTCTAGGCAGCATTTTTCATTGTCTTCCTAATGTTGAGACTGTGTAAGTGGCCAGAGGTCACCCAACTGGTTTTCCTGTCTAGGCAGGACTAGAACTCAGGTTCCCAGGTTTCTAGTCCAGAGCCAACCATTAGATCAAACTGGCTTTACTATGTAAATACTTGAAATTGAAGAACAGCATAAAAAATGAAGTACTACAAAACATGAGGTAGTTCATCTTATTTCATTACTATTTAAAGCTACAGATTCCAAGTTTCTGAAGCCACAGGAGAAAAATACTGCCCGCTCCAAGTGAACAAACATTTTAAAGAAAATTCAAATACGTGCAATTCTTTCCTTATCAAACTAAACTTAGTTTTCTGTTTGAACAGAAAAAGCAGATGCAATCCTCACCTCCCTGAGAAGACTCTCTGATATCCCAAATGAGAACTCGACCATCATCAGATGAGCTTGCAAAAACATTATCATCAACTGGACTGACGGACAGTCCATAGACTGCATCTTCATGGGCAAACACATCCACAGTTTCACCACTGAAACATACACCAGCATCATCAGCTTCTTATCTTTTACAGTGTGCTAGAAAATTTATTTCAAAACATTTAAAGTCCATTATCCCATACATATCCTTATAACAGTATATAGAAAACGTATCTACAAATATGTTAATGCAATGCGATTCTATATAAACTAGGACACTCCTATTTGGACTGCAAAATTCTAAATCACTAATAGAATTTTCTGTATCTGTTGTCATCAAATGGCTTTCCAGGTTTTTGCAAGCCTTATTCAATTCAGTAGGAGTAAGTATGCAATGAAATAAGCATCTTGATCTTAATTCTTGAAAGTTAGTCTTACTGAAGATGGGGGGGGGGTTATTTCTGAATAGATTATTGCAATGAAAACTGTGGGATAATGGAATATTCCAATCATGTAAATATTTTAGATCATCAGATATGAATACAACGTCCTACAACTTGGGCTCACCGATATCTCAGTGTTTCTCCTTCTTTCCATCATTAGCCTGATAAAGAGTATTTAGACATTGGAAAAAATGCATTTACCTTGGGATATCATGAAGCAAAACCTGCTCATCATTACCTATAAACAGAAATAAAAATTTGTCATTTAGTAACATGAATGTAAATGAGAAGGATTGTGGAAAAGGAAAAGGAAAAATGGTCTGGGAACACAAGAAAGATATTAGCTTTTTAATTTTATTGTGGACCAAATATTCATGACAATGACTCCTACGTATTGGCTTGCTTTTGAAGTATAAAGTAATAACAATTTGTTGTGGAGCAGCAGTAAAAGAGCTTGTCTATGGAGATTCTCAATCATCCTGGTCATGGTTGTCTGAGAGGTGATTTTCAAAAGTCAACTTCTTAGAGAGAAAGTCCAGGTGCTTTTGAAAAGCACCTTTGGAACCGTAAAATAAGTTGTTTACTACAAATCCATTCTATCTTTAAAGGCACCAGGATAGTTAAGTGTGGAGAAGTTGTACAGATTATAGAGCAGGTCAGGGGACAAAAAAAAGGCATTCTACAACTTTATTAAAATAGATGGCTATCCTGTGAGGCACTCTGCCATCATATGTCTCATGCTGTATCCAATACATGCTACATTGCAGCTGCAACAGCAGTGAATGGAAAAAAAATGTTGTCTAATCCAAGACAATGTGCTCAGAAGGTGGTTAGTTGGTCTGTCTATCTGTTTCCAGTAATAGGAAATTACTTTTCAGTTGTGCAGCTTCAATAATATTGCAAAAAAAAAAAAAAAAAAGGTTTGGAGATATACATTGGAACCACTTAAAAATACTGTTCAGATTGAAGCAGGATGTAAATTGCAATCAATCAATCAATGAAGGTATCCTTGCTTTGTTTTGAAAAACTGTATTCTTTACCTCCAGAAAAGACTCTGGTGTTACCACTATTAAAAGCCAGGCAGAAGATATTAGAGTGATGTTCTCCTTTCAGTTGAACAGGCTTGACCCTGGAGTGGATTGCTTGTTCCATATGCCAGAGCAGAACTCGACGGTCATCTCCACCTACACGATACAGAGCATAATTATCAAGAAAAGCGCTACAACTAGCATCTATACATCTTGTGATATCAAATCCTGAATATTTTAAGTTTGCATTGCTGGATCATATGAAGAGCCACTACAAGTTAGGATGAATTTCTCCATTATTGCTCATTCTTTTTTCTAAATAGAGGCTATTATATAATGTTGAACTGAGATGGGAAAAAAGGGGAAAACTCTAACAGCTATATAACTATAACCAGATAAGCTGTTGTCTTAGGCATTTACATTCATTCTTCTATATGGTTTGGATAATTCTTTAACTGAGAACTCTAGACTGTAAATACTGAACAGAAGTCTTGTTTCATACAGACTTCTTCAGAAAGGCACTTTTTGAAATATAGAAGGTTAAATACAAATACCCAATACAACAGTGAAATAATATGTATTATACTTGAATCCAGGATTTTGGCCTGGGGTGTCAAAACTTAGAGGGCACCAATGCTGCCCTTCCTTCCGAAAACAAAATCTATTTTACAAATCCAGGAGGTGGCACCATCATTCAAGGTAGCCTAGAGGCACCGTATGCCCCTGAGCAAGGCTGTTTGTGTCACATCATGCAGTCTCAGACAAAAGCCTTTTTGAAAAATAGATTCAAATCTCAGGTAGGAAAGAGTCAACATGTATTTAATGTATTTATTGCATGTAAAGCTATATTTCCTTCAAGATACTCAAGGTGACACGTATAGGTTTCTTTTTTTACATTTGTCTTCCGAATAATGCCATGAAGTACTTAGGCTGAAAGCATGACTTGCCTAAGGATATCCAGTTAGACGCAGGGGTGTCAAACTGCCGGCCCGCAGGCCGGCTGCATCATATGGAGGGCGCGCCCACCCCAGCTCCGGCAATGCAAAAAAAGTTGTGACATGTCACATGACACGGCGAGTTTAACACCTGTGAGTTAGAGTTTCAATGTAGAATTGGGATTTGACTTATGGTATTTGCAGTTCTAGTCCAATACTGTGGTGTTGGCTAGCATATTTCTAATAAATCTACTATTCATGCCATGTTTAAGTAAGAGATTTAACACAATTTATCCCTGTAATGAATTTTCATGGCTATCTGCCATATCTTTTCCAACATTCTTTCAAAATCACAGGGAGAGCATTAAAAATAATTCAAATTTACTTGAAATCAAAATCTTAATCTGAGAGAACAAAGTTAAATATTAAGAGCCATACATCTTTGGCTTTTTACAAATATCTTGGCAAAATTATCAGTCCAGTAATCATCCTAAGTTTATAGGTATGATGGTAGCTCCTATATCCAACATTATCAAATGAAAAAAAAATCTTCAAAGCCAATTAAGCAGTTAGAGAAAAGCATCATAAATCGTTTGACCTTCTGTTAGTTACAATATAGTTTTTCTAACACATTAACATACATCATTTGCTCAATGATGAAGCCTTCGGTGTGGTAGCAAAGTTTACAAAATAGGAGAAATGTGTGTATTTATATATGTAACATAATGAATAGCTGAAATAAGGAAACAGATGAATTAGAAGTTGTCCTAGAGCTGAAATTTAAATTAAATGAATGTTTTATTGTGCTGTTTGAGATTTGCCTAACAAGGATTTAACCATTTATTACTGCAACAGCATGTTTGGACATTCCTCTTAACTGAAAAAAAACCTCACTAAATGTAGACTGAGGTGTCTATCTGGGAGATTACTGAACATGAAGTCCTGAGACCATCCTTTTCATAAAGGATCACAGACATTGGTCCAACAGCTACATCGTCTTACCTAACTCTGATGGTAGCAGAATGGATGTCATTAGCATAGCAGTGACATCTGCCTAGAGCTGGCCATGTGTCATTGCAACAAAGGGCATTTCAATGTCAAAACCAAGTCTGGTAACTGCCTAGAATGGAACGTGATAATCTCTATCCTTCAAAAATGCATGAAAGCTAATAGAACTAAAAATTAAAGAAAATCTTCACATTCAGAAGTACTTTTATTTATATCTCAATTTCTAATAATCAGAATTATATTTTATTATGCCTAGCTGCTGAAAACGGAAAGAATATTTGGCTAACTGCTCTTCAGTATAACCTGAAATGATAAAGCCTTA
>NW_015386571.1:24667-56471 GCF_001527695.2 Protobothrops mucrosquamatus | reverse complement strand
AAGAAGAAGAAGAAGAAGAAGAAGAAGAAGAAGAAGAAGAAGAAGAAGAAGAAGAAGAAGAAGAAGAAGAAGAAGAAGAAGAAGAAGAAGAAGAAGAAGAAGAAGAAGAAGAAGAAGAAGAAGAAGAAGAAGAAGAAGAAGAAGAAGAAGAAGAAGAAGAAGAAGAAGAAGTTGGAAGGGACCTTGGAGGTCATCTAGTAGTCCAACCCTCTGCTCAGGCAGGAAACCCTATACTATTTCAGACAAATGGCTGTCCAATCTCTTCTTAAAAACTTCCAATGTTGGAGCATTCACAACTTCTGGAGGCAGATTGTTCCACTGATTAATTGTTCTAATTGTCAGGAAATTTCTTCTGAGTTCTAGGATGCTTCTCTCTTTGATGAGTTTCCATCCATTGCAAACTGTCCTGCCTTCAGATGCTTTGGAGAATAGCTTGACTCCCTCTTCTTTGTGGCAACCCCTGAGATATTGGAACACTGCTATTATGTCATCCCTAGTCCTTCTCTTGATTAAACTAGACATACCCAATTCCAGCAATCGTTCCTCATATGTTTTAGCCTCCAGTCTCCTAATCAACTTTGTTGTTCTTCTCTGTACTCTTTCTAGAGTCTCAACATCTTTTTTACATTGCGGTGACCAAAACTGGATGCAGTACTGTATCCCAAGTGTGGCCTTACCAGTGTTGACCTTTAAATCATAAACAGCATAAGGCCTGATTATTTGAAGGACTATTGCTACGATTCTGCAGAGTTAAATCAGCAGGAAAGGCTGTTCTGAAGATCCTCTGTTACCAGAAACTCAGATATTGCCGCATGAGAAAGTGCCTGTTCTGGCTCCTGTATCTTCCATATAGATCAACACAAGTTATAAAACTCCATTCTAAAGCATATTAATTAACTCTTGTTAATTATTTTGATTATTAATTATTTTAATTGTTAATTATTTCTGTTTTTTGCTTTTCATTTTAGCTGCATTAGTTTATTGTTATGTTTTATATTTAGGACATTTAAATAGTAGCTCCCCCCTCCCCCCTGTACATTTTGCTCCCTCCCCTGTATTTGTATTGAGATGTTATGGTGATTTTATACATACATACATACATATTTATGGATTTATTTTAATGTAAGCCACCCAGAGTCGCCTTGCAGTGAGATGAGCGGCAAACAAATAAAATAATAAAATAAAATGAAAAATAAATACATAAATACATAATTGTCGTAAGCTGCCTTGAGTGTTCGCATAAGTAGAAAGGTAGGGTGCAAATTAAATATAATAAGTAAATAAACTATTGAATATATTTGGATCTCCTGAAAATATGTAACATAAACGAACCACATCAAATCTCTAAAACAGGGATGGAAAACCTATACACATTTGAGTAACCCTCAGCATCCCTTATTAATAACCATGCTAATCTGCAGTTCTTGGCAGGTGATCCAATAATACCTGGAGCATCACCAATATCTCAATCTGATAGAATAACTTCAGAATAGTATTTGATTACATTTATTTATATCTGCTAAATATAATCTTAATAATGTATTGTGAGCTACACTTAGTAATTTCTACAATCAATAACAAAAATATGTAGTATAATTAACACTGGCAATAATGGATGAAATCTAGGGGTTGAATTTCTAAATTTTATTTAACCCAGCATTAAAAGACTGTTCAGAGATACATTAATGAATCTTGGGTGTATAAATTGTCCCATCTCCCAATTTGACTATGAGAAATAGATTATAAAGTTTAATTTACATTTTCAACTAACCATCATTATGCAGTATACTGAAACTGTAATTGTAATTAGTACGAACTATGTCTTTTTAAACCAAGAAGTATCATCCACATGAGGTTGGCTCATTTCCCTAAAACATAAAATTATCATAGTTTATCTGGTTTCAGACATAGCAAGTAACCATATTTGAACACTTAAAGAATGTTTCCTGTCTTTTTTTCATAGCCTGTTTCAGTATAGAAAAAGTGAAGCAAAATATGCAAAAGGCTCATGATTTTTGTAGTAATCCATAGTATAGTGTGCAAATTATTCATTATATTATGCATCTCTGGTTCCTAGCAAAAGAGACCAACAGACAGGTTGAATTTCTACTGGAAGAGCATTCCAGAATTGTAATACTTGACTTGCCTATTCATTTATCAGACTACTAAAATTACAGCAATGACAAACCGCCCCAAGATAGATTTTTTTTTTAGATTTTGAATCCCAGGCATACTTAAATGAACACAAACGGTTTTTAAAAGACCCTAAGCTGTGTAGAGATTTAAAATCTAGAACCAGCATTTTGAATAGGACCTGCGATCAAATAAGAAGTCAATGGAACCAACATAAAATCAAATTTACATGCATCCAGCCAATACATGCAACATTTCAATTTTTATGCATTAATCCAAATTCCACCTCAACATCTCTATTCCTGCAACTCCAAATTTGTTATGATCATGAATGCCTTTTCTGGACAGGTATAAAGCACAATATTATTTCTGCACAGCTGTCTGATAGTGCTGTAAAAATGAAGAGGCAAAGATCATAAACATCTCTTCAATATTTTATACTGCATTTGGACAATACTATTTCTCCATTTTAGGTCAGGCATAATTGTTCTTGGTTTATTTTGAATTGCCTTCTATTTTATCTTTGTCCATCTTCTATTAATAGTTTAAGAATCTGGCGTCCATTAATACTGACTTCTCAATCATACTAGAAGCCCTAGAACTGCAGTAAATTATCTAGAGCAAACAGTATGTACTGTACTAAATAGATAACATGATCTCCCTCAACTGAGCGATCTCATTTTCTTCATAATTATGAGTGATAGACATTTAACTTGAGTTAAAGCAAGTTAACTATCAAATCCCATAGATGTCTGTTTACAGTGTAGAAATTCCTCTCTTATTTCAGAACTCTGAATATTTCTATAGTGCTTTTCATTTAAACATCAGAGTGGTTCAAAGGAAAAAGAGTACCATATAATAATTATAATAAAAATTAAAGTTAAAAAAGTTTTAAAATCCCTAAAACCAAGAATGGACAAATGCCAGAAATTATGGCAGCTGATTAAACAGACAACAAGTCCTGGTCGAAGAGGTAGATTTTACCTCTTCGATCAGGACTTGTTGTCTGTTTAATCAGCTGCCATAATTTCTGGCATTTGTCCATTCTTGGTTTTAGGGATTTTAAAACTTTTTAAAATCTTTAAAAACTTTTTAAATTTTTGAGAAAAAGACCCCACATTGGGGACCACATAATTTTAATTAGAAGTTTGTTCCAATAATAGATGCCACTATAGACACTTCTTGTTTGAATATGTCTGTGAGTAAGCAGATAATTCTGCAAATAGCTTGGTCCCAGACTGATTAGGTCTTTTAAAACAAATGCCACCATCTTCAAAAAGGTTTACAAGCTGATTGGCAGCTAAGGTAGAGGTTTCTACATAGTACTGTAAGATTGTACCCAATGAGACACTTTACTGAGTAACTTTGTCACAACATTTAGTGCTAGCCATAACCATTTTCATCATGAATGTAAATTCCCAATTACCATTTCCATATAAAACATATGTTAGCTACTCCCCCTTCTGTCTAACCCATGGGGAAACACTAAATGCAGGAAATAGCTGTTGTCCGATTGTGATACTTGCACTCAATCTCATTCTCAGATTTATATTCACCTACTCATATGGTGAATATAACTTTCCTGAGCATTGAATAAGCTGGGGTGACCATGCAGAATGTGATTTTGAAATCAAAACCTCTGCAACCACTATCTGAATTAGCACACCAGTTTTCTTTAGGTCAAGTAAAATTATCAATTTAACTTCCAAAAATATCCTTTTTTTTAAAGTATGTGAAATAGAGTAACTATATATGATATATCAACCCCCTCTTCTCTGTGACAGCGCCTCAAGTATTGGTGCACAGCTATCATGTCTAATCCATTTTTTTTGTTAGACATAACTAGTTCCCTTAATCCAGGGGTAGGCAACCTTGGCTCTTTTATGACTTGTGGACTTCAGCTCCCAGAATTCCTGAGCCAGCCATGCTGGCTCAGGTATTCTGGGAGTTGAAGTCCACAAGTCATAAAAGAGCCAAGATTGCCTACCCCTGCTTTAACCGTTCATCATATGGTTTAGCCTCCAGCCCCTTATCATCTTTTTTGCTTTTCTCTGGTATTCTGTTCTAGCTACATGTGCCCTTCTTTTCATTTTTTTTATACTTGTCCTTCTTGTTCATCAGTTTGTTACAGAGCTCTTTGTGCGACCATGTTGGTCTCATCTGGTTTCTTTTGTTTTTCTTTCTCTGTGGAATTGTTTTTGTTTGGGCCTTTAGTATTTTGTTTTTCCGAGTTTCCCATGCATCCTGAATGCTTCTCCTAGGATTTCCATCCATGGAATCCTTCGTAATTTCTCTTAGTTTGTTAAAATAAGCTCTCTTAAAATCTAAAAAACTGATCTGACTATGTTCAGTTGCCTTTGCCTGCATTATGCTGAATTCTAGTATGATATGGTCATCTCCCAATGTTTTTTGTAAAATGGGAATATAAAAGAGATATAACTTATTTACCATATTTAAATAATTTAAGTCTCACATTAACTCAAATATATATATATATATATATATATATATATATATATATATATATATATATATATATATATATATATATATATATATATATATATATATATATATATATATATATATATATATATATATATATATATATATATATATATATATATATATATATATGGACCTCATCTATTTCTGTGTCCTGATTTTGCCCATTGTTAAGAGACTTCTCCCTAGCAGTGCTATCCTCCAGATATGCATATTCCCAGAATTTCCCAGCTACAAGACCATTGCTGAGAAAACTGAAAGTTGTCCATACATTTCAAGGCTTCCAGTGTTAGGGAAAGCTGTTTTTAGCACACTACTCAAATACCCAGTTTAGCCTTTGGCCTGAAAAAAGCAAGTACCACTGACATCAGCAAGTTTACAAACAACAGATAAAACAAACCTTTAGAACTGATTCTAGAATCACTGATGTTACATTTAGCTTTATTTACTTTTTATATTCATATCATATCATATCATTATTATTGCATTTTATTATATATTTTGTAAAGTTCCTAATGCTCAATTGGATTGAGGCAGTGTACAAATTTCCTAAATAACTAAATTTTGATTCAAATTTGAAATGACACTTTACAGAAGGAAGATGAGTTGTTTTCTTCCTATCTCAGATTCTGAGTCTGAGTTCCTTGGGGGAAACAATACATTTAACAATACAAATACCAACAATGGTCAGAGCAAAGTCAAATGAGGGAGAGAGAGGGAACAAATGATGAGGTAGTTATTGAATGTTAATATTTGGCCAGAAATGTAGAAAATATTTGGATTGAGAAAACAATCAGAATACATATAGAAAAACCTGTGTCAAAACAAGTGGAAGTTTGCATTTATTTGATGCAAAATCTCTGCCACTTCACAGAAGCTATTCCCTCTTTACTATACTGCCTAGTCTGTGTCTATATGAAAGTCAGATCAACATAATATTAACCATTTTAAACCATTTAAAGCCCTATTAAATAAAAGTCTCAGATTATTGCCAACAGCATATTTGGCAACATATATATGTCATTTAAGAGTCAGCTTCAATTGGAGTGGTTTATAAGCTTTGTAAAATGAATATTTTTGCATTTCAGTTACCATCTGGAGGTAAGTGGTTAAAATGTAGCTTTTCCCAACAAGTCTTGAGATTAACTTCTATGCTTTGTTTCTTATCTGATTACCGGCAGGCTTTTAAATATTTTATGAAAAATTTTATGAAAATTGTTGTTTACGTTTTAAAATTGCTTTTTGTGGATGAACTGCCTAGACATGTATAATAGTGGTGTATAAAAATACTGGAAATGAATACTGGCATAACTGAAATACTATTTGATATTAACAAGTCTTGAGATTAACTTCTATGCTTTGTTTCTTATCTGATCACCGGCAGGCTTTTAAATATTTTGCTATTTTATGAAAATTGTTTTATGTTTTAAAATTGCTTTTTGTGGATGAACTGCCTAGACATGTATAATAGTGTATAAAAATTCTGGAAATAAATACTGGCATAACTGAAATACTATTTGATATTAAGCAAAATGATCTGTCATGCAGCTGCCAATAAGGAAGCTCTTTTCATTACTATGGAAGGCAGTGTGGTATAATGGATAGAATTGGTTAAGCATGAGCAAAGAATTGGCTAAGCATGAGCAAAGAAGATGGGGAGTCCACTCAGTGAACACATCAACAAAAGTCCGATTTTATCTTTTGTATTGTGGAATATATGAATTCAGAATATCTCCACTAATACATCATAGTTATCATGTTATCGTAACATAGTAGTTATGATTAGTTATCATAACACAATATTATTTTAACGAAACAAAATTTCTAACCGGAGTAAGTTCCTGATCTAATATTAGTGGGAAATGTGTGAGTGTTGATCTCTTTCTTTATTCTCTTGCAATGAACCCAAAGCTCTTCAGATTTCCAACTTTTTTCCCCTTGAAGACAGAGATGCTGTGGGACAAGGACTAGATTATAATGTGGGAAATGTGTGAGTGTTGATCTCTTTCTTTATTCTCTTGCAATGAACTCAAAGCTCTTCAGATTTCCAACTTTTTTCCCCTTGAAGACAGAGATGCTGTGGGACATCTCCTTAAGTTGGGAAAATATTACCGTATTACTAGGCATTAGGTCTCCAGTCAGGCCTATAAAAGGGTTTATATGCCTTTGTGAGTGACACGAAGACCCAAAACCAAAGACCAAAACTACAAATAAGTAATGGTGCGTATTCCCCATAAACTGTGTTGGACTGTCTTGATCGTGTACTCTCTTAACTGTGGCTGAAGAGAAAGGGAAATGCAAACGCCGCGTCTGTCTTGCTCCTTGTCAAAATTACTCCACGTTTAGTTGCGCGGAGGAAAGCCTGCGTGGAAGAGGCACGCGCACCTTCCCCGAGTAGTGGAGGCCAAGGCGGGCGGAGGGAGATGCCACTTCTGTCGCCTCCCCGCTCTGGACGGAATAGGCCATCGATTCCCCGGCCTGTCGCTATGAGGAGCTCAAGGAGAGCAAGGCCTGCGGTTCCCACTCAAGCCCCGGCCTGGAGTTTGCATTTCCCTTCGGAGCGGATGGGAACTCCGCCTAAAGCAGCAGTGGGGGCTGACAAGAAGAACCGCTGCCCTCGGATTCCTTCTCCGGTGAAAGGCGCGGAAGGAAGCGGCGAAGCCCGAAGGGGCTCCTCCCTCCTTCGCCCACCACCCCGTCGCCGCAGCTCACGTCAACTCCGAGTCTCCCCGACACCTGACAGCAGCCCCCCTCCTCGTTCACCCCCGCTCGTTTCCCCCTCCAGCTGCAATTAAAACCGGGCAGTAAAATAAGCATAGGTGCCCCCCCCTTCCGGGGAGAGGGAGGAAAAAGAGAGAAAAGCTTGCAAATTACAATAACTCTCGGCTTCTGGCAGGCAATAAGTGCTTCCTTCTTCCATCCCGTTTTCAAAAACCACCCCCCGCCCCCTAAGCGGAGTAAAAAACAAAACACAAAAAAACCACACATCTGACCCGGACCCCCTTCAAATCCGGACCCAAACCCCTATCTCGGACTCCCCTTTACGACGCGTTGCGTCTCAGTTACGGACTTCGTCGGATAGCGCTGGGAATTTTCTACGCGTCTTATCCATTTTGTTTCCAGTTAACTCCGACACCTCCAGCAGGAGAACGAAACATCCTGTTATTAATTAATACACCGAGACACCCAGAGCAAAAAAAAAACAAAACTCCTATAAACCTTCCGGAGGAGCCACTGCGTCCGGATGGGGAAGCCCAACTTCCCCCCCCCCTCCTGCAAGCTGGAGCTCAATAAACAGGATTGGGAGCAGGGGATAGGACCATCCCCCCTCCCCCCCCAAACTGTCAACCATTTTAGATCTATATTTGGGAAACCTTAGGGTGTGTTTGGGGGGAGAGGGAGGGCATCTGCTTCTCCAGTCGGGTTCGGCGATGCGGGGCGAGGGGAACGGAGAAGAAGGAGATTAAAATTGGGGGGGGGGAAGCGGAGGGGGGAAGGAGGGGGGGGNAGGGGGGGGAGAGGAGGGCTTGCATTACCTGAGACCAGCCATTGGCCTCCATTGTTGGAGAATTCAATGGCATTGACACAACCGAAGTGCCCCAGCAGATCCTTCTTGTAGAGGTTTCTACAGCCTCGCAGGCGCCTCCGCTGAAAGTCCTGGGTGAGCAGAGGGTCTCCCTGCAAGCCCCTCTGGGACAAGAAGCCCACGACTGACCTCATGTTGCCCCCTAGGCCAGCTCGCCGTCTCATGGTGCTGGTGCTGGTCCCCCACTTGCCCCCCTCGCTCGCTCGCTCCCTCGCTCCCTCCCTCCCTCCGCTTTCTCCCCGCCCTCCCTTGTTATGGTTATGATGATTTTCTTTAGCCGGCCATAGCAGGGGAGAGGTATTAGACACTCCGTTGCTTCCTGATCCCCTTTAAACTCCTCCCCTGCCTTACAGCGGCGGCGGCGGCGGCGGCAGCAGCTGATTCACAGCTGCAGCCTTTTCCTTGGTGCGATTCTTCTGCCGGCTGCTTCCTTGGACTGAACGTTGCTCGGGGGGCCAGTGGTTTTGGAGATCGAGGATGTGCTCTTGACTAAGTGGTCCCTCGCCACCATCATCACTATCATCATCATCACCACTCCTTCCCTATAAAATCCAAGATCGGCGGAAGTATATTTGGCTTTCGCTGGAGACCGAGCAGACGTTGAATCCACCATCACTCTTATGTTACGGAGTTGCCACAGCGGAAAGCCAATAGATCTCGCTCGGGCGGGACAAGAACGGGTAGATAGGATAAAAAGCGGCGAGCCGCCCGATGCCGTTTGCCCTGCCTTCCTCCTTTACGATCTCCATTAAAGTAACTTATGAAGTTGAGCAGGCGTAAGGAGACATAACCAGATTCAGGAACTTCCTGGAGTTTTCTTCAAAATTCTTTCTAGGACAATAAAACTTCTTGACCGGAAGATGAGATTTCCGAATTCGCTTTTTAATCTTTCTCTGGTGACTATTGCTGACATTTTATATATTCCTCACGGTATCGTGGAAACCTAATCGTTTTGGTTTGAATCGACCAAACGACAGAAGGTTATTTTTCCTGTGTGTGTGTGTGTTTTAAAACACATTCTGAAATGTTAACATTTCCTAAAAAGACATCTTAGGAAATAATTCCATACCAATTAAATATTTTGAAAAGGGATTCTGGGGAAGAGATATATTGTACCCAAGAAATGAATAAAACAATATGGGTAGTCCTTGACTTACAACCACAATTGAGCCCAAAATTTCTGTTGTTAAGTGAGACATTTGTTCAGTGAGTTTTGCACCATTTTATGACATTTCTTGCCACAGCTGTTAAGTGAATCACTGCAATTGATAAGTTAGTAACCTAGTTATTAAGTGAATAACTAGGTTACTAACCTAGTTATTGACTTTGCATGTTGGAAGATCACAAAAGGGGATCACATTACTCTGGGGCACTGCGACCGTCATAAGTATGAACCAGTTGCCAAGCATCTGAATTTTGATGATGTGACCATGGGGATGTTGCAAAGGTTGTAACTGAAAAACGGTCCTAAGTCACTTTTTTCAGTGCCGTTGTAACTTTGAACGGTCACTAAATGAACTGTTGTAAGTTGAGGACTGCCTGTACTTGCTGAAGACTATCTTAGTGGAACTTACATGAAATGTACAGGACTCTGCCTCATCAAAGTGTACATTACCTCATGGAATATTTCTGTCTTTAGTTTGTCTTTAAAGGGAACTTAAATTGCTGTAGAATCTGCTTTGACAACTTTATGCTATATATACAATTTTTTAAATACATGGTACATGGTGCATACATGTTTGATATTAATATAAAGCTCCCAAATAGGTGAGTTTATAATAGTGAAATTTATGGCTTTTCATTTGGTTCACAGTGGGATATATTAATAGCAGAGATAATAGGGTGATCCGAGGAGGATGCCATTATCTAATGTGAAATAGGAGTGGGTAAACCTACAGATGACACCTGATCCTTTTGCATTACCACAACCTGACTTGGAAGTATGTGGATGAGCCTTATATCCTACTAGTCACTGACAAAGAGCAATTCATATACTCTAGGACCACTGCAATGTTCCTGGGACACATCCTCCCATGGCACCAGATATATTCAGATAATAGATTCCACAGCAGCTCTCTGAAAGATATTCCTCAGCAAGAGCTTAATACACCTGATACCTAATCCTCAATTTTATCCAAGAGAAAAAAACAGAATGTGATCTAGCACTGAGGGTATACAGTCATAGACCATTTGCAATGTTTAACCTTTTACACAACATATCACATGGGTTATTTTTACTTTGGTTGGTTTTTTTTTTTTGGCATAGTGAGTTGTGCAACCTCAGTTTGATATTATGATTCACTGTATTATGTGAATTCAGAATATACCTTAATTCAGCAACCAAGAAAGAGGGTTAGTAGAGTTACAGAGCCATGCTGCCTTTGGCTGTGCCAGACACATGATTCCATAATTTGCTGAACTATTGAATTTATTTATTGAATTAATCCTATTATATATATTAAAAAAACTCACAATTATATTCAGTCAGCCAAAAACAAACCATACCAAAATATTGAAATATGTGTTCATATTAATACATCATATAATTAATTTGCCAATTGTATAATAGCCTAGATTATTATGTAAACATAACTTATGATAACTCATCCAATATCTTAGGTTAGGAAACTAGGTTCTGAACTATGTAAAAAGCACTTTTGAGTTTTAGATATAAGGTGTTACCAATGTACAAAATGCAGAATTGAAATCAAAACTATTATAGCTTGGGATTTTATTAATTTATACAATTGTACATAAATATAAATTAAATATTAAAAGATATCCAACAAACTTATTTACCTAAGGAAGAAGAAGAAGGATTCTTCTTCTTCTTGTGCCATGTCCGTTATCGGACTTTGGTGATCATGTTGGTGGTCTTGTTTTTATCAGCAGCTGCACAAAAAAGTGCTGCTCAGTTTTGTCCAAACCAATCTCTTAGATTTTGAAGCCGCGATCTTCTTCTTCTGCCTGGACCTCATTTGCCTTCAATCTTTCCCTGGAAGAGTAAATGGAGTATGCCATATTTTTCTGGGTGTTGCATCACATGTCTGAAATATTCTAACTTTCGTTTTTTAATTGTTTTGATGATTTCCCTTGGCTTTCCCAGGTGGCTTATCACCTCCTCATTTCTGATCTTGTCAACCCAGCTTATATGTAACAGCTGCCTGTAAATCCACATTTCAAATGCTTCTAGTCTCTTCAGGTGGCCTTCTGTCAGAGATCAACTCTCTACTCCATAGAGCAGGATAGAAAAAATATAACATCTGACAAGCCTGATTTTCAATCTTAGGCTTATGTCGTGACTGCAGAAGACCTTTTTCACTTTGAAGAATGCTGTTCGAGCTTTCTCTATCCTTGTCCTTACTTCAGTGGTCATGTCCCAGCTTTCATGTAAATTAGAACCGAGGTGCGTGACCCTTTCAACTTTTTCTAATGGTATTCCTTCTGAATTAATTGGTGGTAAATTAACGGTTGTTCTCTGACAACCATGATCTTGGTTTTTGAGGTGTTAAGCTTCAAGCTGTATTTTTCAGATATTTCTGTGACTCTGTTGATGAGGAGCTGAAGGTCTTCATGCTTACTGGCAAGCAGAACAGAGGATTATTATGTAAAGCAAATTCTCCCCATCTAACATTTGGTTATTCTTTTCCTACGTGGTAATGAGATTTGATTAAAATGAACTTTACTAAAACTGTTACCTAGGTGGCATGCTAAGTTGCTGAAAGAAATTACCATTTGCTGAATATGTTTGCTATGCAATACTTATATCATGAAGAATAAAAGTTTTTTCCATTTAATAGTGCTTGCCTTCTGCTATGATCACAGCAACTTTTATGTTGGTTTATAGCCCCTGGGCAAAACCAGGATTGCTATTAATATTATGAGGAGTCTCCCTCTCTCATGAGCACACACGCATGCTCTAGCAATTACATATGACTGTCATAGACATTTTTGTTATTAATTTTCTCCTTCCTCCACCTCCAAGTGGCAACTGAATCTGGGCAATGCTTTGTGAATTTCATAAATAGACTCTATTAATTGCTTTTGAGATAAATTCATCGTAAATGTGAAATGTACTTTTTTCAGTACCGTTGTAACTTTGAACGGTCACCAACACCAAACTGTTGTAAGTCGAGGATTCCCTGTAATGCACTTAGCCAGAAGGCACTTTCCCCTTTTCAGAGCAAGTGAAACTAAGTGAAGGGACATGTGAATACAGGTAGTCCTCGACTTACAACAGTTCATTTAGTGACCATTTAAAGTTACAACAGCACTGAAAAAAGTGACTTATGACCATTTTTCACACTTACAACCATTGCAGCATCCCTATGATCACATGATCAAAATTCAGACGCTTAGGAATTGACTAGCATTTATGACTGTTGTAGTGTCCCAGGGTTATGTGATCACCTTTTGCGACTTTCTGACAAGCAAAGTCAATGGGGAAGCCAGATTCACTTATAATAATCGTGTTATTAACTTAACAACTGCAGTGATTCACTTAACAATTGTGGCAAGAAAGGTCGTAACATGGAGCAAAATTCACTTAACAAATGTCTCGCTTAGCAACAGAAATTTTGTGCTCAATTGTGGTCGTAAGTCAAGGACTACCTGTAGTCTTTATAATGATTTTCTGGGACAACAGCAGGTAAAGCTAATTGAATACTTACTCTTACCAAATACAGTAGCACATTTTCAAAGTGTTCAGTAGAAGTTTTAGAAGTTATTCAATCTGATAACCTACAGAAGAGCATGCTCTTGCCCTGCTGGTTGGGAATTATGGAAATTGTAGTAAAATATATTCAGAAGGCACCAGATGGTGAGGGGAAGCATTCTGTCCTTAGCAATAATGCAGTCTAATAATTAGTCTGGGAGTCAGATCCATGTTCCAGAAAATGTGGAAAAAAACAACAACTTGCTCCATAATTTTCATGTAAATTAAAATTACATGATTTTAATTTTTTAAGCTAAAGTAAGTTGCTCTCAGAGGCAGAGGAGTCTTCACCTCCAGGCATAAACAACACTGCAATCTTTGCTTTGAACTCGATGTAAATAGAATAGAATAGAATAGAATAGCATAGAATAGCATAGAATAGAATAGAATAGAATAGAATTCTTTATTAGCCAAGTGTGGCTGGACACACAAGGAATTTGTTTCCAGTGCATAAGCTCTCAGTGTACCTACAAGTAACAGTAACAGAAACTGGAAGGGACCTTGGAGGTCTTCTAGTCCATGTAATATATATGTATAGAATCAGGCAGCACTAAGAAGAGCTTCCCTTTTCACAGTAAATTCCCACGTCTCCAGTGAATTAAGGGATGCTAAGGTGTAAATTAATTAATTGCTTCAATTAACAGTTCAACACCTATGTCAAACAATTTGGGTACTTCGCAGGAAATCCAAAAGATACATGCCACGCAGTACCGGCTATTGTTTTTTTTTTTTAAGCTTTACTGTAGCAGGAGTGATTATTTTAATCAGCGTTAGAGGCCACCGTTTCAGAAAACAGAAGCCCAAACAAATCGAACTTAAGACACAATTGCCGTACAACATGGCAGCGCCCTGGAGCGCTTGTATGACAATACACTTGTACGTTCCGCTCTGAAGGGGAGCCCGGAAGTCTTGCTGTGCCAACGAAGAATTTTTTGCCTTTCGCTACTAAAACAGGTAACGTACACGTGAGCGCCTTTTATTGATAAAGGCGCCGTCAGAGGAGAATGGGGATTATTATTAGTTTGTGGACTGTAGGCAAAATATGCTGGATGTATGATTTCTTTTTCTTCAGGTATGGGTAGTCTCCCCTCCTCCGAGATTGTGATTATAATACAGTACTGTTTAGCAGTTATTGGGTCTTTTTGCTTTCTGCTTGAAGCCTTTTTCTAAAGATGTTAATAATATAAAGCTTCCAAATTTATAATGGACTTTAGTCTAGTGAAGTTTGCAAGATGGAGAAACTGCTCTTTGTGGAATCTCTCGCGGTGTTTCCCTGTTGAGGAAAACAGGAACATTTTGTCATCCAAAGATGTTGTTATTAGCAGTCCTTTTTGCTTTGGTTCCGTAATGTGGCCTTACTCCTCAACAAAGCTAGCTGGGGATAATGGAAATTGTTCGGTATTTTGGAGACAGTAGTTGGGGGAGGATTGTGGTCACTCCCAGTGAAAAAATCTTCATTATTACTGTCAATCTGCTGTGTAAATGTATTTGACTACCTTTATAAGGGATAGTGTTGCAAGAACTGAACACTTAAAAGTAAAATTCTGCCCTTTGTATAGATTTTAAAATTCCAAATAACTTACATATCAAGGCTGAAAAGTGGTTGCAAAGATTGCTGTGCTTTATTTTACTTGTACATTTTGAATATTTGACATTTAAATGGGTCATCTCATGCCTCAATAATATTGTTGAAGATCAAGAAAACTTAATGATGAAGCATATTGATCAAATGTGGAGCAAATTTCCAAGAATAAATAAATGTTTACAAATGTAAAGATAGTATGTCTTAATTGTTGTAATCTGCTGCATACAATGATGGGAAGGGTAGGGAAACTGTATTCACTTTTTGCTCATTGAACCTGCACAAAAATGGGAGCTGAAAAAAATGTTTGCAAAGTGTGTTTATTACACTTACCTTTCCTGTGAAACCATAAAAAGGCACATGTAAAAGTGTTGGTAATCTCTCTTTCAGGCATTGGCATAGCTCACACATTATATACAAATGTTGTTGCACATTTCAGTCCAATCTATGAATTTAAAACAAGATTTACTGACAGCTTTGACTATGTGTCACAATTGCATCAAATCCTATATCAGTGTCTATTTGTGTTGGGCTTGAAATTCCCAGAATTCTTACCAGCATGGATCGAAAGGCAGTGCTGTAAATAATGCCAGAAGCTGGGGTTGTTTGCAGTATGCCAGTTTTCTTCTTATTTTTTTATTTATAGGGTTTTGAGAAAGCAGTTAGGTGTGGCAGAAAGCTTGATGAATGTTTCCTCAGTTATAAATAATATGCCATTTTCCTGGTATGAAGAAAAGTAATATTTAAGGGGACAGTATATTTTAGTGTAGTTGTACCACTATAAAGTTTAAGTTATTCTGTTTATATGTTAATGCAGTTGAGGAATAAATCCACTGAAACAGAAAATGTGATCAGCAACAAATTATTACTGCCTATCCTATCCCTTAACAAGACTTCTTTCTGAGAGTTTTGCCCCAATCTGTAATATTTCACATCTTATATTGAATTGCATGATCAGTTCATTTCTGTAATTTGGAGAGATCCCTCCATGAGTACACTTGGTCATCCTGCCCCCAATTCAAAATCACATATAGAACATTTTTTTAAAGCACTGGTGTCCATGAACATGATTAACAATATAATGTCTTGTTTCCTTCCAATATGAGGACTGTTGTTTTATTTTTGTTCTCTCTTTTCTGTATTTTATTTGGCAAACAATCTAGAAGACAATCTTTTTCTCTTATTTCATAATTTCTAAATTTGCTTAGGAATTTTAATGAGTTTTGTCAAAAGTGTTCTGAAAGTCCAGTCATATTGGTTGAGATGACAGACTTCGTAGCTTGAAATAGCCTAATTTCGTGAATTTCTTCTATACTTCTTGTTCTTCATAAATCAAAACAGTTCTGAAGAGCTTGAGAGTTTGCACACCTTCTCACATTATATAATAAAAACATCACCAATTTGGATTTTATAATGGGTGTTCATTTTTCTCTCTTGGGTATATAAGACACAGTTACTTGTTGATATTAAATGGATTCATCTGACCATTTATGTGCGTTGACACTTTTGGAGATTATGAAATTTAGTCTTATAATACGGAAGCTTTCTGTATTGACTCCTCTTCAGCAAAACTGATCCTGGTGCAGAGAAGCAAAAAGATGAGCTTGGAGAAACTGTGGAAACCATTATAAACACATGTTAAGCCCAGAAAATGGGAAAAAAAATATTAGAAAGAAATTTGGACTGGTTTTGCCTTAACTTGCTGGGGTGCAAGAGGAAAGGAAGGGAAAATACAGTCAGGTTTTCAAGATTTTATTATTACTGCCTACATCAATAAAATAAAGTTCCTGTCATTCTTTTGGAGTCTATTTCCTGACCTGGCCTACCTCAAAAGGGCTGAAATGTAAGCACTGGAAAATGTTATATTAATCATACTTTGTATAATTTGTACAGAACTGAAATTAATTAGGTATAATTTTCTGAATCCCAGCAGGATTTTATTTTAAGAATGGGAACTACATTGGCCTCTTTCTCCTTTCCTGGGGCTAGAGTAAATCTTAAAGAAAAGTTGAAAAACATTGTTTTAAGATTTCACATTGCTATATTCTTGGCAAATACTAGTTATTCTTTAAATCACTAACTCATATTCTCTGCCTGAAAATGTTAATCACACACTGCTTGTCTACCCTACAATTTCTGAAATGCAAAGAACTCATGATTATTTGTTTATGATTATATATTTATTTATATCCTGCCCTTATTATTTTTAAAAATAACTCAAGGTGGCAAACACACACATTGCTCCTTCCTCCCCCTATTTTCCCCATAACAATAATCAACTTCATCTTCTTTATAATCTCCTTATCTTTTTTAGTATTATAAGGACTAAAGCTGATGAGACGAAGCAGTCCTCTCTTTCTAGAGAGGACTGTTACATAGAAAATGTTTTCAAAGGTTTGAAAAGACCAAGCAAATATTCTTTGACTTAGAAAGGTGGGAAGAAATGTCTCAAAGTTAAATCTCTGTATATTGGCTTAGACTGCTGTGTTCTGAAGGAAGTAGAAACTTGTATATGTGATTTCTTTTTTGTCTGTAATAAAACAATTATTCTAGCTGTGTTGTATCTGTGGACTTCCACTATATGCTAGTCCATAGGTCTGTCCCTTCTGATTGGTCAAGGCCTCCCAAGGAGATTATATGTAATTGGATCCCTGTCGTGATAAATTATGTCTTGACGGACAGGGTGGTTTTGCCACGTCTGAAAGAAGCAGTAGTCTGTCCCCTCTTAAAAAGCCATTACTAGATGCAACAGATTTGGACAATTTGTGTCCAATCCCCAACCTCTTTTTTTTGTTGAGACGGTTTTTACAGGTAGAATTTGGGACCAGAATTTTGTCACTAAATGTTGCGGTGGTAAAACACAGTGCTATGTGACCACATCATTTAGTGATGGCAATCCCAGCAGTTCCTGTTGCTGTATTAAGTGAGGATTGCAGGTCATTAACTGAGGACCTCATGTGACCATGACTTGTGACTTCTTGCTGGCTTCCCACAAAGTCAATGAGGAAGTGTACTTGGGGAAAAACATTAGGAGTCAGAAAGAAAAGATGCTGCTTAGGGAATGGTCAAATAAGAAAGGGTATAGTTTGCAGCTGGTTAATGGGGCAAAAGGCTCAGAAATGACTTTTTCAAGTTTCTCAAGCTATAAAGAAGACAGTGGGAGACTTGTACTTTCAGACTTGCAAGATTCTTTTAATGTAGCCTTACAATAAAGTAGAATTAGCTCACCTGGCTGTGTTTCCTGTCTGGTCTACCTGGTAAGGCTGACAGGAAGATGGCAGGAATTTTCATGTCCTGGATCTGACAGTCCTTTTCTTAGGTGGCTATATTTTTCTTCTGAATGCTTAAATTTCTTTTTTTTTCTCCTTTGGGCAAGATATTTATTTTTTGAAGGAAATCTTTCCTCTGTGGGCTTTTTGACATTGCATAGTGTCAAATTTTACATCTTCATATACATTACATTGAATACTATTATTACCACTATTTCCAGTCAATTTGGTAACATTCATATTTCACATTAGATCCTGAGTAACTTTTAATAATTAGGGTCTAAGTGGCTTCCCTCTGTTCACTTCGTTCACCAACATTTCTAAGATACATCTATTAATTTACCTCTTTGTCATGATCTGAACATGCATTTCTCTAAACTCTGTGTGGCATTTGAAGCCTGCCTGAAGGAGATCAATTTATAATTTATTTTTTCCTGTATGTATTCAGAAATGTCCCAATGTTTGAGCTACACCTGATAATTTGTTAATGTTGCTTGTTTAGTTTGGCTTAATTTATTGAATAAAACAGACATGTCAAACTCGTGACGTCACGTGACATCGCGCAACATATCGGGTGTCAAGTCTGCTAACATTGGATGTTCTTGCTTGCCATATGTGAAGAAGCAAACATGTTTTATTTAGCCTACATATCACTTCTAGAGTTAAAGCAGACAATACTAGCCTAGTAGGTGGGAAAGTATGCCAGCTAATCATAACAATATCTCAGCATAACACAGCCAAGGTCAGCATAACAGGAGAAATAGGGAGGGAGCAATTCACACTTCAGACTAATTGGAGCATATGATTGATGACTGTAAAATGAAGGAGTGAGTTATGCGTTGTTAGGGGGGGGGTGCTCGTGGGGTGGGAGGTTCAGTTTTTGGCTTTTTATTGTTCGTGCCGAAGCTATGTAGCCTAATAAAGGATTCTTTAAGGTAAATAAGCCTCAAAGTTCTTTGAAAAGCTACTTCTTTTCGGAACCATGTTATCGGGACTGTTTTGCCATTGCCGGCAATGGGGTGGGCGTGGCTTCCACGTGTTGCATCCGGCCTGTGGGCCGGCAGTTTGACACCCCTGGAATAAAATATATTTTAGCATAACATAGACAGAAACTTAGGAGGACATATTTCAGGTGAGTGGGTTCTACAGGCTTACTAATTTTTCTCCACAATTTTGCTTTATTTTTAATCAGTGTTATTCCATGTTATTAGATCACTGCGTATTGCCATTTTTGCAAAGATGGAGTAGAAAGGAAGATGAAAACATGCCCAGACCAACAGCAGTCACTGTTACTGTGGCTACCTTGTTTGGCATTGCAGCAGGAGGTCTAGCTATCTGGAAGGTCATCCAACGTCGAAAACATAACACTTGCATTACACCTAACCAAGGACAAAATGTTAAGGAACGAGAAAAGAAAGATATCACAGAAGACATTTTTCGTTCATCTTTACCTTCTCCTACAATTTGTTGGCTGGAGGAGATCCTTGAGGCAAAAGTAATAATTGTTTCTGAGGTAGAGAAGTGGAATGAAGTGGAACCCATAATAATGAAAGAGTTGGAATGTTGTCTAGTCCTTGGAATTGACTGTGAGTGGGTAAGTCTTAGAGTCTATTGAAAAATCTGTTTCACAAGCTAAAGGTAGAGGTTATTAATAAACTTCTTTACGTAGGCTTTATAAGCTAAGACTGAGGGCTGGCTTGAATACCATATACTCCCATGACACGTTAGGTGAGTCTGTGATAACATGGTTTGCTTGGTCTTATGAAGAGTTTCCCTATCAGCACTAAATATTTCTGCTGGAGCCTAACTTTGGAGGCTGGTTTGGATACTCTTTCCATGTCATAGTGACCACTATGTTTTTACAGATAGTAGTCATAAACAAATGCTTTTTTATCCTCACATCGGTTTTGGATTGACATCTGTTCATATGGCAGTTTAGGTACTTTTTACAAATTTTACATGGAACAGTATTGCCCAAATGTGAATTTATATCACCCTGTTTACTAGTAATGAACTCCTTTCCTGAAGAGTGAATCCTTTTGTAGACAAAACTGGACCATCCTCACTCAGAAGTATGATATGGGAGGGGTTGCTGACTCTGAGATTTCCAGATCTACCTAAATGTTTACAGAAAAATACTGATACTTGTAAAGAGTATGGGATACAAAAAAGCATAGCCAATTTGAGCAGCTTTTACATATTGCTTTTAGTCTTGTCCTACTGATTTATTTTTAATACACTAGTAGTTTTTGTATCTTCTTCTCATATAGCTCAAGAGGCTTACATATGCTACTTACATAAATCTGTTCAGAACCAGATTTAGTTTCAGTAACAAGACTGTACCCTTATAATACTTGAGGTTCTGTACAATATACATTCTCACAATCCTCCCTCCCTCCCTCCCTCCCTCCCTCCCTCCCTTCCTTCCTTCCTTGGCAAAGGGAAAAGATAATTGGAGATGGAAAGAGACAGAGAAGAAAAAAGCTCTGAATAGGCTACACAAAGGGTTAAAACAGTGGTTCTCAACCTGTGGGTCGGGACCCCATTTGGGGTCGATTGACCATTTCACGGGAGTCGCCAAGCAAGGCTGTCCGCCATTTTTTTTGTCCGCCATTTTTTCCCCCTTTTCCGGCGGGTGCCTTACCTCCCTTGGGCTGGGCCAGCTGGTGGTCGGCCTGCTCCGTCTCTGCTGCTTGCCAGATACGCCTCGGCCGGCGCAGGGGGTGGAACCACGCATGCGCGGCGCTCCCGGGCAGGGAAAGTCCTCGACTTATGACCGGTTGGGTAGTCCTCGACTTACAACCGGTTTAGTCCTTGACTTACGATCGGTTTAGTCCCGACTTACGACCAGTTTAGTCCTCGACTTACGACCGGTTGGGGTCACGGCATTAAAAAGGTTGAGAACCACTGGGTTAAAAGGCACCAAGTGATCAGTTCTTCTCAAATCACTGCCCGTAGCTAAACTTCACAGGCATCCATACTGTCCTTCCATCTATTTGTTGTTTTTCTAATGTATTTTCTATTGCTGCTGTAAAATGATTTCTCTCTTACTTGCTATTTTGGCAGAAAAACTCACCATCTATGAGATAAATCTGGTGTAACTAACCAATTGAAAAACCTATTCTGTACCCAAGTTAAATAAATCTGGATTTGCAATTCTCCTTCCACAATAGAATTACCATAATCAGCCAGGATTTTCAACACAATTGGGAACTGCTAGATCTTGATCTGAAATGCATAGACCTAATATTCTTGGCTTATTTATGGTATCACAATCTGGAGATGAGAGGTCTTCTGAGATTCTATAAGATGAACAACTAATTACGTAAATTCTACATTCAGCAGAATGGTTACTGGATTACATAGTGAATGTTTAACAGATTTAGGTATCAGGATCAGCCTGTATACTTGGTATTACTAAAAATACATAGAGTTGTCTGTGGATTTGACATAGTCTAGGTTGCCCAGTTGCTTTTCTTGCCATCATTCTTTTCGTCTGAATTCCTTCTAGGTCTCAGTGAAAGGAAAAAAGGTCAAGCCTGTTTCTCTCTTACAATTGGCTACTTGTAATGGACTTTGCCTTCTTCTTCGTTTGCCCCAGCTGACCAGTGGGGGACAAGTTCTTCCAAAGACTTTGCTTGAAGTTCTGGCAGATGGCAAAATCCTAAAAGTTGGGGTAGGATGTTGGGAAGATGCTAGTAAGCTGTTTCATGACTATAGTGTAACAGTCAAAGGAACTGTGGACCTCCGCTATCTGGCCCTAAGACATAGGTATGTATCTTTGAATCACTTTGTTTCTTTGAGAGGTAACCTTGATTTAACAGACCATTTGTGGTGGAAGTGTTGGATGTTGTTCCTGAATGGCAATAATATTGCAAACTATATCATTGGGGCATAGTGACATTATTATGCAAATGTAACAAATTATATCATTTGTGTCATCTGACATTTGCTTAAACAACATAATTTCATGCAAATGACTTAATCTACATAGTATTATCATACAAATTATGTAAATAACTGAATGAGGGAAATACAATAGAGTTTTTTGGTTTGATATTTTAAAAGTCCCTCATCCACAGACACAATGGATATGTCTCTTATTATGGTAGGGTGACCAGATGAAAATTTTGTCCATCACACCCAAAATCTATTAAATTGAGGTTTCATCATAATTGTGTTTCTGAATATTCCAATATTTTGTTACTTGAGAGGTTATAATTTAACATAATTTTAGGGCTTTTCGTTCTCTAGAATACTAAATGCAGTAAGTAATGGAGTGTTGGCAATGTTTCATTGTTAACTGTACTTTATTTATTTTAAATTTTGAGATGCATATGGGCCCTGTTTATACAATATGTTTTACCCAATCAGTTATTCACCTAGTTACGTCTATTGGTTGCTAGTTTGTCAGCACACAATTACACTTATATATCAACTATCTTCAATTTGGGGAATATAGTATCCCTGTTGATTTTAATCCAGGAATACTTGGTGTCACAAGGGTCTTTTTTTCCAAAAGGATATTAGCAAATCTTCATTATGTTCCATATTGATCAGAAAAGGGAAAGAAAAGCAGCTGTGCTGAAAACTAGAATTCCACACAAATTTATAGATCTCACTCATTCTAGCTACCTTTCTCTGTTGGCCCCCTGCTTTCCTGGCCCCCTAATTGCTCACCTTAAAACATTCACTTAATTCCACTTGTGCCCCTGTTAAGCATGCTGTACAAACATAAAGTTTTCTCCCATTGTTAAGTAAATGGATGCAGTTATGAAAAGAACTCAAGAAAAGTTAACCTGCTGCTGATAATTTAAATACCAAATCTCCAAATTAACAGACAGAGAAACACACACACACTCACATACACACACATAAATAGTGATGATTTGGTTCCTAAGCATTTGTTTGATGGATAAAGGGCATTTTTTTCTTCCATGTACAATCCTGAAGTAAGACCTTCTCCACAAATGGGCTCAGCCTGAAGTCTCTTGCTGAAAAGCTTCTCCAATATTCCCTTGACAAATCTCTACACTTGTGCTGCAGCAATTGGGAAGCGGAACAGTTAACTAAAGAACAGGTTTGTTGTCTTTGTAAGCTTTGTAGTAGCAGCTTTCAATGAAGGCAATTCATGGTGTTATCTGGTCCTTCATTTTGGCAGTCAAACCCCTCTTTTCTCCCAATGGAAAGAGTAGAAGGAATACAAGTTTCCAAAAATGGGAAACTTTTGAACATAGGAAATAACATCATCATCATCATAAAGTTGGAAGGGACCTTGGAGGTCATCTAGTCTAACCCCCTGCCCAGGCAGAAAACCCTATACCATTTCAGACAAATGGCTGTCCAGTCTCTTCTTAAAAACTTCCAGTGTTGGAGAATTCACAACTTCTGGAGGCAGATTGTTCCACTGATTAATTGTTGATTGACAGTCCTTCAAAGAGGAATCAAGATCCAACGAAGAGAGGAACTAGTCAAAGGTAGGCAACGAAGAACAGGACGGAAGTCCGCGGAACCTTTTATCGAACTGAGGGAGAAGAAACACCGTCGGGGACTCTATAACCTTGTGACGATAGTACAGGGGGGAGCAGGAAGAGAAGTAATTTGATCTGTTACCCAATTTCAGCAACCGTTCCTTGTATATAGATAAAATTATTATAGCCCTTTTCTGTTTTAGGGTTGGGTGGATCAAGAATTAATTCAATGACTTGGTGACTTTACTGAAAGAAGTGGAGCTTAATCAATGCTTTTGATTTACTTCAGGTTTTAAAAGTGGAAGCCTCTTGCTCTCCCACTTCCATTATCATTGTTAATTCCTCCCTCCAAACAAAAGATGGGCTGAAATTGGGCTCCCATTCCCATTCTATCTTAACTTTGGTGGTGGTGGGAACAACAACCACTGCTGTATCCATTTTGCTGCCAGATTCCTGTGAAGAGATCTTGAAGAGCAAATGTGGATTGTCATGCCTGTATTGTAGTCTCATTGAACATGGGCATTGACATCTTTTTGGGATGCTTCTAAATAGAATAAAGAGGTTTTTCCTCATGATATGCTTTCCTCTAGACTGTGAGGCAGCACAAAAGTCTTCTGGTGATGCTTCTTTGATGCTCTTATGGCTCAGCTGTATTTTGTCACAGTAACAAGGCAAGAAACTGAGACTGTGCTCACATGATTAGTCTGGGACAACTTAGAAGAAGTGCTTGATGGATTCCCCGACATGAGCTGCTATTGAGAAAAACAACCACCAATCCCTGTCCCTTAGGAAGAAGACTGTCGGCTTCTCAAGTAGACCAAACAGGAAACAGGAGAGAGACAGATTTTGATAGATGGCTAGATCATCTGCCAGAACCTGGCTTTAAACTCACTAATCTGTAGACAGGCATGTGTATACGGTTCTGTCTGTAAAAGCAGGCAATCTATATATTTTTATGGTAAATTCTGTGCCAGGAAAAGCGGAGAATGCTGCTTCTAAACTGCAACAGCTAAATTCAGATGTACACTGCACCTCCAGTAGTCTGAGAATGAGATAAAAGTAATATTACCCAGAGTCCTTCTTGAAGGAGAAGGGCGATCTAGAAATGTGATAAACAAACAAACAAATAAACAGACATCATGAGGGCTTGACCTAGAAGATGGCTAGTGAGGTAATTTTGGCCTATGGTTAACAGCATAAGGAAGAACTTTTTATTTACCAACTATTTTTCATTCTGTTTGTTATTGGGGAGAATTCACCTTGGGTATTCTTGGATATTCGAGATGCTGATAAATAAGTTAAGGCATGCCTCTTGGTTTTCTTCCTCAGATTGATTATGCTGCCCGAGATGCCCAGGTGTCAGTGGCTTTGTTCCTCCACCTGGTGAACCTTTCCTGCCCCCCTTGTTCGTCAGGTGATGGATATGTTCTTCCTGCTTGGGGAAAAGTCCTGAAGAAATGTCAGGGTTTGGTGGATGTACCCTTCAGGGGAAAAAATAATAGATTTGGTGATAATGAAAACCCAGGAAATGTGGAGCACAGCCCACAGTATGAGAAACTTCCATCTAATGAATCCTCCCCAATCAACCAGCAGGTGAAGGATCCTCGGAAGCACAAACGGAAGCCTCTGGGTGTAGGATATTCTGCAAGGTGAATGTTCCTTGTGTACTTTTTCATCAAAATGTTGAAGATTTTTTCTCTCTTTTGGCATAGTTTTGATTGCTGGCCAATCTTTTCTTTTCTTTTCTTTTGTTTTTATGTTTTTTAACTTTTTATGTGTAATTTTATTTTGTGATATTTTATGCCTTTTAATTTATTGCATCTTATCCTTCTTATGCTGGTCTTTGATCTTTATAAAAGTTAGATTAGTTTAGATTAGGACTTTTGTGAAGATTTCCATTGAAAATGCATGCCTAAACCCAGAGATTATGTATATAGTGCTTTAGAGACTATTTTCCTCTTCTTGGCCAAATACTACATGAATTCAGAGTTGGTTTTCTGCTTTGTGGGACACCAGAGAATCATGACAAGGGTTCCTTGAGTGTGGATGTGATAGTGAACTCTAATGAGAGTTATTTTCTTTGTTCTAGATAATTAGGCAGACATTTGTTCTTATTGCTCAGACTCTTATCAAGTGTGAAATGTTCATCTAATCGACTGCATTGTTTCTGTGGGAGTTAATATATCTACTTCTTTTTCCTCAGACCAGGGCTAATAGAGGGTGAGTAGCCCAAATCACCCAGCTGGCTTTCATGCTTAAGGACTACAAGCTGGGTACCCCTGCTCCTAGTCCAGCACTTTAACCATTACACTGCACTGGCTCTCATTGAATTATATGCCTTTATATAAAAATTCTGTGGATCTTACTCCCTATAAAATGTGCATAGTTTTAAGACTTTACTTGGGAGTATGTTTAGTTAAAATCAGTGGTAAATGCAAAGGAACAACATTGAGGAGGCAGTTATTTAACATTTTTAACAGTTGTACAGGTAGTCCTCGACTTACAACAGTTTGTTTAGTGACCGTTCAAAAGTTACAGTGGTACTGAAAAAAATGACTTGTGACCGTTGTTCACACAGCAGCATCCCCAGGGTCACATGATCAAAATTCAGAGGCCTGGCAACTGATTCATATTTATGATCGTTGCAGTGTCCCAAGGTCATGCGATCACCTTTTGCAAAGCAAAGTCCTTGGAGAAGCCAGATTCAGCTAACAGTCATGTTAATCATTTAACAACTGCAGTGATTCTCTTAATAAGAATCCCATATGCTTATCTGATAGCGATTGTGACATTCTTTTGTTTACACAGGAAATCTCCCTTGTATGATAATTGCTTCTTGCATGCTCCAGATGGGCAGCCTTTATGTACATGTGATCGCAAGAAAGCCCAGTGGTATCTTGACAAAGGCATTGGAGGTTTGTGAATCTGTTTTTTTTAGAGTCAAAAAGGCCTAAACACAAGCTTGGAAAGAAGTGTGCTTGCTGTTGTTGTGTCCTAAAAAGCTATGCTGTAATCCAAAATCCATAGTTGGATAATGCCTTTAGTAATACTAACTAAATGACATAAACGTATTCTGGTTTTCAAGGGTTTCAGGACTCTTCATGAAGCAAAATAATACAAAAATTAGAGGATGAGGAAACAAGAAATCCTGAAATTAGGCCAGATGGTATAGCTACATGGTTTCCAGCTTAAAGTAAGTCTTGAGATGTAAAAGCAGGTTGTGTATGTGAGTTCAAGGTGGCTTTTGCAAATATTAATACATACTGTACTTTCTAGAACACAGAAATGTTGGTTCATCCCCATTCTACGATGGTAAGGGTAAAGCACGTAGACTCCTGGCCTGGCTGATTTTTTTTTAAAAAAAAACAACCTAAAATCAGACATTAATTTTAGGTTTTAAAAAGTTATTTAAACCAAATGTAGTTTTAACCACAATGGTTAGAATGCAGTATCGGAGGCTAACTCTGCCCACGACCTGGAGTTCAACCCAGATGGGGCTCAAGGTTGACTCAGCCTTCCATCTTTCTGAGGTTGGTAAAAGGAGGACCCAGATTGTTGGGGGCAATATGCTGATTCTGTAAACGGTTTAGAGAGGGCTGTAAAGCACTATGAAGCTGTATATAAATCTAAATGCTATTACTATTTATATTAGGAGCACATATGGGTATTCATGTTTGATGGAATCAGGATGTTCATTCCATTTGATTCACTGAGACAGTTTCTACTGTTAATAATTGCCTTCTAGCCACGGGACATCTATGCTCTTCTACCTTTTTCTTTCTATTCTCTAAAATGGGATTTCTTATCTCAGTCTGTTTGAAAAAACAGAGGAGAAACATGGGCAGTTGAATCTTCCATAGACCTAAGGTGGACAAAAGAGATAGAGATAGAGCCATAAATTTGGAGGTTACCATGGAAAATTAGCAAATTTTATACATCATTAAACCTCAATGCCTCTTACATTGAAGTTCAATTATATATATATTAATTTTTATTTATCCACTAGCTGTACCCGGCCACGCGTTGCTGTGGCTCAGTCTGGTTAAATGGAAAAGAAAGAAAAGAGAAAGCGCACGTTTCTAATATGTTTAGACATCTATAATATGTGACATCTATATAATAATAGGTATATAAAAACACGCGTGTATTCGAATGCAACGTTGTGTCAAAATTTCAAAGCAATTGGTGAAGAACTTTCGGAGATTTAAGATTTTGAACAAATGAACATTTACATTTTTATTTATATAGATTATTTGGAGCAGGATTGGGGAGCTCCCCCCTCATGAACTAGAACTCTTAGTGCACTAGCCTGTAGGCTAATGGGGAGGGGTTTTGATGTTGCAGATCAGCAACATCTGGAGGATCACAGTCCTTGAGAGCATCAGAGAACAGGCATTAATATTCTCTTGGGGGTTTTTTTGTGTGTGTTGTTATTTCAGAATTAGTAAATGTGGAGCCGTTTACTGTGAGATTAAAGTTTGAGCCTTCTGGACGCCCTGAATCAACTGTGGATTATTACTTGGCAGTCAAAGAAAATCTGTGTGTTGCGTGTGGCAAAAAAGAGTCTTATATTCGGTGAGTTGTTCAGAAGCAGTTCTGCCTGGCTGATCAAACTACTGAAACATCTTAAGCTTCCTATCCCATTATGTTGCATTTAAGAAATAAGAATAGCATTAAATCCAATGAACATGTAGAGATGTCTTTGTAAACATACATAGATAAAGCTTTGAGTATTTCAGTGGCTGCGATATCAATTAATTTTCAGTGGCTGCAATATCAATTAATTAATAACCAAGATCATACAATATCAACTTTTGTACATCTGAACTTCATAAGTATTAAAGTATCATAGTATGATGAGTGTATTGCATATTGGCAAAGTTTACAAATTCTATGTATGTTTACAAACTGCTGTGTTCTCTTCACGTATTTTGGGATGCAAATATTGGCACTAATTACTTGTAATTGTTTGCTTTTATCATTAACTATCTGGAACACTTGTTTTTTAATGGAAAGAAGAAGTATAAATTAAACTAATAGGTGTTCTTGGTGTACGCTGAGCTTGGTTGTTTACTTGCAGGAATTTTATTACCCAACAAAGTAACATCATCAGTGTAAATGAATGGAGTTTTGCTGCCTATTTATATACATTAACTTCCCTGCCAATTTTGATGGAGGTATAGTTTTCTCTTTGATGATTTCTTGATCAGAGTATTGTTTTCTGCCTGATTATTTATCTGGTGCTGATCACTGCTTATCTAAATATGGGCTGCTGGAGGGAATGTGTTGTACTCTTTTTGTTTCCTTCCTAGGAGTTTTATTGTTTCTTTTGAATGATGTGTAAATCTGATTTATTAATTTATTAATATGGTTCATATGTCTATGGATGGCTGATTTAATGAATTCCAAGCTTACAGAAATTCCATAGCATTTTGGGACTTGGCTCGGTTTAAGAATAATGGACACTATAGAAAACAATACACAAAGATAATGAACACTGTGAGACAATTTGTTTAACCGCTTTTATTAAAAGCCAAGCTGATGATAGTACTCTCCAAAGTAGCATGTTACATAGCTATAGAGTAGTCATCAAGATTCTCTCTCCTGACTCATAAATCTTTTAAACATATTCTTTCCTGCCTTAATGTTGTGCCATCTGCCCTTAGGTTACAATAGACTATTTGTATGCTAAAGGTGTTGCACAGCACCCTACACTGTTTCACATCTTCCAAGAAGAACATTTAATATGTTCTGGACCTCCAACATCCTATGTTCTGCTACATCACTCTAGGTTGCAATTATGAAGCTGAGTTGGGTATAAGGGTAGCTTGNTTTCCTGCCTTAATGTTGTGCCATCTGCCCTTAGGTTACAATAGACTATTTGTATGCTAAAGGTGTTGCACAGCACCCTACACTGTTTCACATCTTCCAAGAAGAACATTTAATATGTTCTGGACCTCCAACATCCTATGTTCTGCTACATCACTCTAGGTTGCAATTATGAAGCTGAGTTGGGTATAAGGGTAGCTTGCGTTGTGTCAATTCATGTATTTGTGGCTGTGAGGCGTTATAAACTGGAGACCACAGCAGAAGACAGGAATGAAAATTTGTTTCTGTAAAAGAGTAAAAGGGGAATATCAAAATTTAAACAGGAAATGAAAGAACCTATGGCACCAGGCATCAAGGAAGTTTGCTAGTTTAACCTACCTTTTTTAAACCATCATTTGCTTTATAATAGCTCACAAGTAATAATGTTTACATCTCTGCCCTCCAAAGCTTCATTTAGTAATTAATGCAAATCACTTGGCTAACATGAAACACAAAAACAAAATAGACCATTGTAAGGTCATTTGGCAGCTCCAGGATGACATGCTTCTGCCATTACATTAAAAGAAAAGCAATGTATCTCCCATCTTGTTCTAGCTAAAATAAGTAAGGTACTAGAAACATTAAAAGCTGACAATAAAATATGCATGCTGACCAAACACAGGAAAATGAGTAGAGCAGTGTTTCTCAACCTTGGCCATTTTATGATGTGTGAATAAAGTTGAGAAACCCTGGAGTAGAGTCTTAATTAACAAAACAGTGAAATCCTTTGCATACTGTGAAGTGAACCCTATAGAGTTCAGTGGCAGCTTCTTCAGCTGAAGAGAGGACCTGATTGACCTCATGGTACAAAGGTGGCTGCAGGCTCAGTGGCACTATTGGAGATCCACTCTCAAATGTTGCTGTTTCCTCAACAGAAAGAACATTGTACCGCACGAGTACCGGAAACACTTTCCCATCCAGATGAAAGACCACAATTCTCACGATGTGCTCCTTCTCTGCACTGCGTGTCATGCGCTCTCTAACTACTATGATAATCATCTCAAGCAACAACTGGCAGAAGAATTCGGTGCTCCTATTGGTTGTGAGGAGGGCGTTCGCTTGCTTGAAGATCCCACCCGCAGATTAGTCCGTTCAGCAGCTAGAGCACTTGTGAATGCAGATAGCCTGCCTGCTGCCAGGAAAGAAGAGCTGTTGCAGCTGATCAGGGATTACTTTGCATCTGACACAGTTTCCCCAGAGATGGTGCAGGAAGCAGCTGGACTGGAAACCAGGTACAATGTCTTAGAGTAAGGGTTGATTAGATTTAGATTAAGATGCATGATTATTGCCTCCTTGTTTGCAATGTTTTCCAGGTTTCTGCTTACTGCGCCCAATTATCCAACTTTGGAGAGTGCTAGTGGGAAGGAGAGCAGGGTTTGGCTTGGGGAATTTGTTCTAGAATTTGGCCCGCAGTAATGAGTGGAATTCCCAGGGAAAAGTGAGAAACTTAATCTGAAGTAAAGAGTAGGTTCAGATCTTGAAGAAGATAAAAAAGACATCATGCTAGTGGTATCAAGTATGGACTTGACTTTCTCCAGCAGATGGTGGTGTAGAGTCCACAGGATGGGTTAATTATGCAATCCTGCCTAGCAGAACTAAGACAAGAAAAAACTCTTGCCACGCCTCTCTCTGGGTGTGACTTCCCCAGTTTTTTGTCTTAGTCAAGCTTAGCAGACGTGTTTCTTTGTTTTGCAAGGCTCCAGACTAGGCCTCATAGCCTTTTTCCTTTTTTTCTGTTTTTCCTCTGTTGTTTGATTTGGATCTTTTAGTTTCCTTTCCTTTTAACCTCTCTGAGGCAAATTTGCGATTCCTTTCCTTCTTCGGAGAGGGATCTGTGTGCCTGCCGCCCCTCGGTGCTTTCGGCGCGGGAGATTGCAGGCCCCATCTAGGGGGATCGCTGGACGGCGATCCTCTCAACTTCGCTCGACGGCTGTACTCTGCAGATCGCTACCTTCGCCTCGTCGCCGCCGCCATTCGATCGCAGCGGCCGCTGCGCATCTAAGAGCAAGTTTAGAGCAAGTTTCTGGGCTCGGGGAGGGGGAAGTTGCTTGAGGTTTCGCGTCCCTTCGATTCCCCATTTTTTTTTCAAGCTCCCCGGTGGCCGGCGAGTCTAATATCACCGCGGCCGCCATTTTGGGAGGTCCACGTGGCGGGCGCCATTATTCCCGGGCCTACTTTCCTCTGCTCTTTTCCATTTCGCTTCATCAGAAACAATATCTTATCATTTTGCTAAATTTATATATTGGTTATAGGAGTAAAAATATAATACTTAGGTATAAAAGTTAAAAAAAAAATATTTATAAAGATATATATTTAATAGGTATAAGGATATTAATAGTTTAGGTATAAGGATTTATAAAATAAAAAATAAAAAAATAAAAAAAATAAAATAGCAATAAAAAAGAAAAAATAATAAAGAGCAACAGAATATTGCTGCTGTTGAACAAGACTACGTGGTGGACACCTTTCATCTCGTACCTGTACTGCCTGAGTGCCTTGGCCTGTGAGCAGGCCCGTTCAGGGGGAAGAAAGTACCTAGTTCAGGCATTCTGTGAGTCAATTTCTCTTCTTTACAACTGAATTTTGACTGGGATCTCCTAAGGTTTCTTTCCTTAGGCCCTGTTTATAGGGAGAGGAGTGAAGATTTCTTGTTTTTTGCCCACCTGCTGCATTAGC
>NW_015386571.1:12476-22302 GCF_001527695.2 Protobothrops mucrosquamatus | reverse complement strand
CTCGGGGGGCTGGCGAGCCATCTTGGATTTGAAGGGTCTCAACCGCTTTCTTGTTTACAAGAAATTCAAAATGCAGACCCTAAAATCCATCTTAGCAAGCGTCAGGAAGGGAGACTTCCTCTCCTCCGTCGACCTGACGGAGGCCTATCTCCACATTCCAATCTTGCCAGAACACCGCAGGTTCCTGAGGTTTGCCTACGCACACAGGCATTACCAGTATCGGGCTCTTCCTTTTGGCCTGTCCTCAGCCCCCCGGGTCTTCACGAAGGTGCTGGCGGTGCTGGCGGCTCATCTACAGATGAGGCCGGTGCGTGTCCAATGTTACCTGGACGACATACTCGTATTGTCCAGGTCCCTTCACTCAGCCGAGTCGGACCTACAGATTACCCTGCGGACTCTTCAAGAACACGGGTTTTCTGTGAATTTCAGAAAGAGCCACACGGTCCCCACAAAGCGACTTATCCATCTAGGAGCCTTAATAGACTCAGACCTTTGCGAGGTTTATCTCTCTCCGGAACGTCAGGTCAGCATCCGGACACTGGCACTCCAAGTCCGCAGGGAACAGTGGGTGCCCCTGGTGCGTCTCTCACAACTCCTAGGGAAGATGGTCTCTTGCTTAGGCATCGTGCCATGGGCCAGACTTCGTTCCCGGAGTCTCCAGTGGTTCCTTCTCCCATATCAGAGACGCAACCTCAGTGCATCAAAATCAAGGGTCAGGGTTCCACACCAGACGCTGGTATCTCTACTCTGGTGGACTTCATCCGCCATTTCCAGGGGTACATTCTTCAAGGAGCCATCCAGGGTTACCCTGACCACAGACGCCAGCCTATTCGGCTGGGGGGCTCATATCCACAATCACCTCGCCCAGGGTCGGTGGTCACGGTCAGACCTGACCCACAACATAAATTGGTTAGAGCTGAGAGCAGTACACCTGGCTCTTTGGGAATTCTCTCCCCTGGTAAAAGGGAAACACATATTAGTCCTGACGGACAACATTACGGCAAAAGCGCACATAAACAAACAGGGAGGGACCCACTCTTGGCCTCTCATGCAGGAGGCCATGGCATTGGGTCTCTGGGCGGAAACCAATCTGAAATCCATCCGAGCGGATCACATCTCGGGGGTGAACAATCTACAAGCGGACTCCCTGAGCAGAGCCACCATAGACCATTCAGAATGGAAGCTAGATCCATTCCTGTTCAGGGAGGCAGCCCTCAGGTTCGGGCAGCCAGTGCTAGACCTCTTTGCTTCCCCGGCAAACGCGCAGATCCCAAGGTTCTTTTCCAGGTTCAGATCGGAAGGGGCAGAAGGGACAGATGCCCTTCGGAGTCCCTGGCCCAGGGGCGTACTCTATGCCTTTCCTCCTCTCCCACTGCTCCCAGCGACCATTCGCAAGCTCCTACAGGAACAAGCGGAGGTCATACTGGTTGCCCCATTCTGGCCACGTCGGCCGTGGTTCGCGGATCTGATGGATCTCTCGCTCTCTCCTCTGTGGAGAATCCCTCCGGACCAAGTAGCCCTAAGTCAGGGGAATCTCAAACACCCGGACCCCCAGTGGCTCCAACTAGCCGCCTGGCACTTGAGCGGGAGGGTCTAGCTAGTTTATCATATTCCTCGGGGGTAATATCTGTAATCCAGGCTTCTAGAAGGCCTTCCACCAACAGGATTTATGATGTCACCTGGAGAAATTNTCTCTCCCCTTTCCGTTACTATTCCGAACATATTGGAATATTTACTGGAAGGTCTTAATAGAGGGTTGTCGGTAAGCACCTTACGTAGACAGGTTGCGGCATTGTCAACTGTCCTCTCTTGTGAGAATCAGGAATCCCTCGCTCACCATCCAGCGATTAGTGCCTTCCTGAAGGGTGCTGCAAATACGGGTCCTCCTACGTCTCATCGTTACCCGTCCTGGGATTTACCTTTTGTGCTACGGACGTTAACCTTTTCTCCATATGAACCTTTAGGTTCATGTTCCTTGCATTTTCTTACCTTGAAGGTCGCCTTTTTGGTGGCCATTACATCGGCCAGGAGAATTTCTGAGCTGGCCGCCCTATCTGTCAGGAAGGATCTCTGTATGTTCCATGAGGACAGGGTAGTCCTCAGATTGGACCCAACATTTATCCCCAAGATTAACACAGGTTTTCACCGATCTCAGGAACTGGTGTTGCCAAATTTCTGTCCCAACCCTTCTTACCGTCTGGAGAAGGGGTGGCACACCTTGGACGTGCGCAGGGCCCTGCGTCACTACCTCAAACGTACTTCGGCCTTCCGCAAATCGGAAGCCCTGTTCGTCTCCTTCCATCCTTCTACCTTGGGGAAGAAGGTTTCCTCTTCCACCATCGGTCGTTGGATAAGGGCCTGTATCACTAAGGCATACACTTCCCAATCACTTCCGGTTCCTTCTCAGGTCACTGCTCATTCTACGCGCAGTGCCGCGGTATCTGCGGCCTGGTTCACTCAGGCCTCGCTTGAAGAGGTTTGCAGAGCGGCGACTTGGTCGTCCCCCTCTTCATTCATCAAACATTATAAGATAGACCGCTTTGCTGCGGCAGATGTGGCCTTTGGGAGACGGGTACTGCAGCAAGTTGTCGCTCCCTCTGTTGAACATGCCTAGACTCCCTCCCTTCAGGGACATGAGCGGCTTTGGTATGTCCCATCCTGTGGACTCTACACCACCATCTGCTGGAGAAAGCGGCGTTGTTCTTACCTGAACGCCTTTTCTCAGCAGAGTGGTGTAGAGTCCACATCCCCCCCTGTTATTTCTCTTCTAGACATGTGTCCTTTGGTTCTTTCCTTTCACTTTTATTTGGAGCCTTGCGTCTGCATTTTGCGCCTCGACATGTGCCAAAAACTGGGGAAGTCACACCCAGAGAGAGGCGTGTCAAGAGTTTTTTCTTGTCTTAGTTCTGCTAGGCAGGATTGCATAATTAACCCATCCTGTGGACTCTACACCACTCTGCTGAGAAAAGGCATTCAGGTAAGAACAACGCCGCTTTCTCTCTTAGATCTTCAAACAGTAAAGTAATACCCTCCTATCCTTCCATTTTAATAACTATTGACGAGAACAGTTGCAGCATGGTTGGTTCTAGCCAATGAGCCAGGTGGCCAAATCTCTTCTGAAGGCATTCTGTTCCATTCTTCTTGCTATCTGATATTCTGGCAGCCCCAACACACTTGGTTCTCATTGAGCTGTTTGGGGATTTCCCTTCAAGGAAATCCTTTCTTGGATGTTTTTGTTTTATTTATTGTACTTCTGTAAATATTTGGGTTTCCATCTTCTTGACAATTCCCTGCTATTTAGCTATATAAAAAATCATGTTGGGATAAGCATATATGTGTTGCACTTCCAAGTTTCTGGTTGCTGTGATATCTGAAAGGTTCCAGATTAGAGGATGCTGTCCATCTTCATCTCACATCAGATTGATTTGACATGCTCAGTGTTTTTTTATAAGTTTTATTAATTTTTAAAAATTACAATCTTTGGAGCTTAGTAAACAACATGTTGTCTGGGTTCACATAATTAACATTAACTTCTTCTATATAAATCTATTCAGTACTGCACAATCCAGTATTTTTTCCTTGATCTTCCTTTCTTCCCCATATTTTTTCCCTTTTCCCCTCATTAAACAATTGCAATTCTTATTACTGTTGATATATACAAAATTAGATATAGACATCTTCATCATATTTTACTAATATTATAGAAATAACAATAATATCAATTCATATCCTTTTTTGTGCTCTTATTGAAGTTTGATTTCCCATCAATATTTAAAATATCTTTGTCAGTTATGATTTTCTCAATATTAATTACATTTCTATAGCTAAAATTTATTCATACCAATCCTCTTATTTTCAAATTTCCCATATCAAAAGAAGAAGAAAAAAGTGCTATTTTAATTCTAAATCATATATTATAAAAGTCTAATTATATCTAAGGGTCATCCGTTCTTTTAATCATATTCAAACAGGTATGTTAAACAGATAATGCTCCCTCTGATAGATCAGATCCTCTGTTTTTTAAATCTAACTCTTGCTTTCTTTCTTTGCCAAGCAGCTTTTCAGACCAAGGCAATTAAATCATCCAAGAATTTAATTTCTATTTTTGTGAAAGCTACTTGGCATGAGGAAGACAATATTTAGGTAGAGTATTTTTGGGGGGGGAACTCCAGCCATCCACATTCCCTAGACATTTCCCCTGCATGCTCTATGTTCCATTTTCCAGAATCTTTTTCCTTGTCATCAGGTGTATTTTGGAGAAAGGAGTAAAGGGTCTTTTGTATTTTCATTGTTATAGGTAGGTCTTGCAGTATTTTATTTGTGTATGACAGTCCATATTTCCCTTCTCCTATCTCCTCCATCTCTAGATCCATTTCTTCTGTTTCACCCTCTGATTCTGGTTTATTTGTTCATACTTTGTAGTCATTGTCTGGGGGCTTTCCAGTTGTAGCTTCAATTTGAAGATTTGGACCTTTATATCATCTAGGTTATTTTTAGTCTCATTATGGTTTCTTTTTATGTCCTCTTTGTATACAACAATTGTTTGATGAATTTACTGTAGCATAGAAAGTATTTCCTACTGAAAGGTATTTGTTTTTTCTTGAGGCATCATTCCTAGAAATCCTCTAGTATCACCAGTCTCAGTAAGAATGGAACAAACTTTCCTCTAATTTTCTGGTCTTTGTATATAGCCTTTATAATCCAGTCCTAATAGCAATATTTTATAGTAATCCTTTGTCTCACATATCCTGAAAATTATCAGTCAGGCCAGGTTGTAATCCACAATGTTCCAAGTATTCAAAATGTTCAACCTCCCTGCAGCCAGACATATTCAAAAAGTCAATTTTTTCTTTCTCTCCCACTAGCTCTTGAGATTAAAAGTCCAAGCTCGGTAGGTATTCATAGTCCAAGAAGGTCAGGATGATAAATATGCCAAAATATTTCCCTTTATTGCCAGCTATTGTCCCAAGCTGAAAGTCACCAAGCAGCCAAGGAGCTATAGTGCTGTACTCAAAACCACCACTAGATGTCATTCAAAGTTCATTTTCCACTCTTAAAATAAAGGGTTGATTTCTTATATTTCACCTCAATAATTTTTTTTCCAAAGAGAAAATCTTAACAATTATCTCAGTTCTCAGATTTATCAAAACTGTAGCTTTGTATTACTTTCACTTCACTATTTGTATTTCTGTCCCCCATAAAATTTAAAATGCTGCTTCCATTCACATCTGTAGGTTTTAAGCTTCTTGGGAGCCTTTCCCAGGAAATTCAGTTTTAAAATAGTAAAGAAAGGATCAATATTCTTATGCAGTCCAAACATGCTGTTTACAAGTGCTAATTAAAGCTTTTGTTCTTCGGTTTTCAGCAGTTAATGGATGGTCACAGAGGGTGGCCAGTCTTTCCCCTGCTGGTTTAGAGGGCTTTCCGTGATCTTCATCGGGGTGACTTTAAGCCCTTTTTAGGGCCCCCAGCAAGGCAAAATCGGGCACAGAAAGCAGAGCTCTGCCTTCCTGCGTGCCATCTCGCTGCAATGCAAAACCGGAAGTCTGAAAATGCTCAGTGTTTTTATTAGAGATGCTCCTCCCTTTCATTTCACTTCCTCACCACTTAGTAAATAGGATTGGTATCTATAATGTTCTCGACACTATAAAGCCCATTTTGAAGTGGTAGAATGAATGAATGAATGAATGAATGAATGAATGAATGAATGAAGAAAGGAGGGAAGGAAGAAAGAAAGAAAGAAAGAGAAAGAAAGAAAGAAAGAAAGAAAGAAAGAAAGAAAGAAAGAAAGAAAGAAAGAAAGAAAGTTTGGCATCCTTCAAGCCTGTGCTTTCCCAAACACTTCCTTTGTTCATCTTTTTTTTCAGGATTTTTAATGAGAACTATGTGCCACATGGCCTGAAAGTGGTCCAGTCTTTTGCTCAAGGGGGCTTATATTCTCTCATGGGGCTGGAGAAACGTTGGCGCCAGCACTTCTTGGATGTCATGCAGCCCAAGCATCTCCCAGCACAATGGTCTGTTGATCACAATCACGACAAGTTAATCCGGAAATATGGGGAGACTCTCCAGATTGAACTTTCCTGAAGATGAAATGATGAAACTGGAAAATATAACTGAGATTTATTATTTTCTCTCCCCCTCATGTTGGGATTAAGAAGATTCCACTAAGACGGTTACATTGTGTAGAAAATTTCACCAGCGTTGCCAGTTAAAACTATTTTAAACTAAAAAGTGGTTTTAAGTCTTTTTTAATTGTTTCAAATTACAGTTTGAATGTTTGCTCTGTAAAGACCACCATAGCCATATCTTCTTAGGAAAGGCCTCTATACATATGTGGATCACTTCCAGCCTTTCAGATGTTCCTTCTGAAGTGCAGTACTACACTTGCCATTTGTCATCATTGGGCATGGACACAGAAGACTGCATGAAATATCTGGAGGCTAACCCTAAACACCCTCCCCCCCCCGGTATCATCCCATTTTCCAGTCACATTTGAAGAAGATGTTTTGCTACAGCGGGATAGATGGATGTATGTTACAATCCATTCCCGGGACTGCGGTCTTGGGATATCTCAAGGCAGCATGAAGATCCCCTACATTATCTATCTCTGATCCTCTACAAAAGAAAATTGAAACTTAAATTTGTGTTGGTGGTTGCTTCTGATAGGATTTTTACTACTGGGATGAAAAAGTTAGTTTTTATTGAGGTGCTGAATCCAGCTGGGCATTTACAACGTTTTAAGTAGATGCCCATATCATAGAATGTGATGGCTGAGAATATGACTTTTGACTGTTTACTAAGCTAGTGGAAACTGACAAAGTGGCTAAGATTCCCTGTAATACCAGTGCTGTGACTTCTAAGTTGAATTCATGCCCCTCTTGACTGGTTTGGTCTGTGAAGAAGATGAGATTATTTGGATGCAAGAGATGGTGATGGCTTTTTTGAGAGAGCTTCTGTTGGTTCTAGGCTTGAAAAAGGCAATCCAGCCTTATTTGACACTACTGTGTTCTTTTCCAACTTCTCCTAGCTTCAGAGGATCATGGTTGAACCATATTATCCAGATCCCATTTACTCTGGATTCAGACCTGTCAGAGGACAGACTTAACATTGTGTCAAATTCTTAACAGGAGAATACTAACCCCTCAAAAAATAAGATTCATGAATATCATTAACTAAATTTATTCTGAAGACGGTAGAGGTCTAATATAGAGACTCTTAGGAACCAAATAAATCCCAAATATAGCATTTATTTAATAGTGAATTTATTTATTTATTTATTATTAGTGAATTCATTTGAGTGGAGTCTCTAAATTTCTCAGAGCCACATGAATCTCTTGTTTCCAGAATGCTAGGCTGAAGATCCTTTGAGCTTGGAGAAAGGGGAGAATTCACATCTAGTCATTTTGGTGGAGGTTTTATTTAAAGGATAGGAATGCAAGAAGTCTTCTTGTAGTACTGTATTATACAGGTAATACACTCAGCAACTATCTTCATAATCTTTTGTAGTTGCTACAGTGATGAAAAAATAACTTTATGACCAATCTTAGCATTTATGACTTTCACAGGTGTGTAAAGGAAAGGAAAGGTGAAGCAAGATCATAAACCATAGCTGCAGTTTCACTTAATGACCATTTTGCTTGATGATTGGGCTACCAGTCCCAATTGTGGTTGCTAAACAAAGAACTACCTATTTATTCTTCTTGGTCTTGTTAGACTTTTCATGGTATCTTGCTGGGGATGGGAGTTGCAGGCATCATTTTCTGTTCCTTCTGTTCCTTCCTTAAGTGGATGTCAGTAATGGTGGGAGGAGGAAAATCAAGCTGGTGGGTTAGGGAAGAGGTCCACAACCCTCGGTTCACAGCCCGTTATGAGTCTGTGATCTGTTGGGAACTGGGCCACTGCTGGTCCACGGAGCTGGTAAGGTTGGTGACTGCTGGATTAGGGGATGATTAGGGGATGGTGGTGCTAGGACTCAGGAATGGGCTGTAGTACCATGTTTCCCAGAAAATAAGACCTGGTCTTATATATTTTTTTGGCACCAAAAAATGTATTAGGGCTTATTTTCAGGGAATGTCTTATTTTTTGGCGTGTGGATTTGTCCCATGCGCCCTGCACCCGCTTACCTCAGGGCCCCTGAATCCAGGCCATCCCCGCTCGGTGACCTCCCCCCATCTCTTCCCTTTCACTCCCCTCCTGAGCCGGACTGCCATGCTATTGAGGATGGGTCTTACCTGGTCCCCCTCCGCTGTTTCGGAGCTGTGTCTGCTGCTGGAGGGGCTTTCTTCGGTCCCTGCTGCTCCCGCTTTGCCCCATAGATCATCTTTCTGGCGGCAGTTGCCAACTCCTTCTCCTCCTCCAACTCTCTCATGACTTGCGCCATGACCAGGGGCGCAAGCCTCTCCTGCCACCTCCCTCCGCCAGCCCTGGTATCCCTCCGCTAACCCTCCATTGCCACCACACACTTTTTTGCTGCCCTGCATTGGCCCGTGTCTCCCTTCTCCCTTCTGGAAATGGTAGCCCCATTTTCTGCCATTTTCCTCCTGGAAGAAGGGAGGAAAGGAAGGACGCTGTGTAGGGAAGGATGCGACGTCAGCTCCAAGAAACCTACGCCAGCTGGAGCTGAGCGAGGAAAGCCAGGGTCCCCTTCCCCAGTGGTTCTACAAAGCCCTTGGGGAGCGGCTCGCTTATTTTGGGGGTAGGGCTTATATTAGGCACATACGTAAAAATCAGGCTAGGGTTTATTTTCGGGATAGTTCTTATTTTTGGGAAAATACCGGTACTAAGGAATATCCTTGCTCTGGGTTAGCACTTTTACAAGGAGTCAAGACTAGTTTTGGAACAGGAATTTGGGCGTTAGGTCTCTTAGTGTTCAACAGATTGGCTGTCTCTCTCTATTCTAAATGTACTATTTTTATTGATTTTTTTGTTGGTTTTGATATTTAGTCTAAATTGTCATAAGTTAGGTGGGTGGTATAAAAGTGCTTATAATATACAAATAATAAATAAATAAGTTAGTTACTAATGATTGCATCATTCACGCTCAGACACTTGCAGATAAATCAGTATGGCAAGGAAAACTTATTAGGAGCCCTTTGTTGGAGATCCAATTTTCTATGTGCTACTGGATTTTCTTTTTAAAGTAGTATTGCTTTTGGCCACATAAATCCCAATTTGTTATCTGATGATAATGCCTATTCACTGTTTAAACACCCAGGCATCTCTTGAAGTGTTGATGAAGACAAAGTTCAATTGAAAATTATAATTAGATACATGGAAAATACAGAGATGCCTCTGTTCTTCACAAACAGATATTCAGCTGCTGTCAAAAGCCCTGAGAGGAACGCCATGTGTGCAAGCAATTGGGAGAGATCATATTGGAGGCTTATGACAATACTATAATGGGTTTGTGAGCGATCTAGCCTTTTTAAATACAAATTTAGTGCTTCTGGGTCTTGAAGCTTACCAGAATTGTACTGACATTTGATCTGATGAAATGCTGTGTGAAATATTTGATTTTTTTTCTAAAGGAAGAGAAAAAAAAATCCACAAAGAAATTCTTGGAGAAAGTTACTTTGTAGTGTGGGTGCAGGAGATGGTGGTGGGAAGTGGTGTAAATCTACTATTCTCCACACTCAATAAACATTGTAAGGTCTAATGTAGATATCCTGCTTTTTAAAAATGTGCTTCATTTGTTCAGATTTCAGTCATCATTAATATTTTTAAGTGTCTTAATGTTATTTTTAAATTAAAGCTTTAAAAACTATACACTTACTGGTTTATTTTTTTCCCTTTGACTGGATCCATCACTAACCAATTTGGATGAAAA
>NW_015386571.1:6473-10616 GCF_001527695.2 Protobothrops mucrosquamatus | reverse complement strand
GGAAGGTTAGGAGATCCGGAATCGTCCGGATCTCGGGGGGTAGCTCGTTCCAGAGGGTGGGGGCACCCACAGAGAAGGCCCTCCCCCTGGGGGTCGCCAGCCGACATTGCTTGGCCGACGGCACCCTGAGGAGGCCCGCTCTGTGGGAGCGTACCGGTCTGTGGGAGGGAGTCTGTGGCAGAAGGCGGTCTCGGAGGTAAAATGGTGATGAACCTATTATTGCACAGATGGAAAAAAATTTCATTGTGACCTGTGAGAAATGACAGTTCACCTTTACCCAATGTTGTTCAGCTTTCCCACATAATCCCATTATTTTTGATAGGTAGATGAATGGGGGAACAAACATGCTACATATTTTGCAGGTAAAGTGTCTATTTGCTCTGAATTACATGGATTTTGTTTCTCAATTCTTCTGTAAATTGCTTTAGGAGAGAGTAATGCTAAAAGGTAACTTATACAGTATATATATGACATATATAATTATAAGGATATTAAAAATGGTTCAGTTCAATTATATATTTGTAAGGTATGCAATTAATAAACTCACAGATTATTGATAATCCTTGAATTTATTATATGGCATTATATACTCTTGACTCCAAAGCAACTCTGGGTGGTTCACAATCTAAACCCAAAATGCAATAAAATAATTAAAAATATGCTAAGGGGAATAACAGAATAATAATAGAAATCATAAAAGTCAGTACTGAATGTGGCAATAAATTATAAAGGGAACTGATGGATAACTAATTTTGGACTGGAAATTAAATGATTACCATAGTTTATTAATTACAGTATTTCTTTGGCATGATAGCTTTTATTTACTTCATCTCATCAAAATATTGTCACCTCTCTCCTGAATTAGTTTCAAGCTTGAGTCTTAATCAGAACATTTCCTATGAAAAGAAATGCCCAGCTTCCATTCCTGGTGGTAAAACGGATCTCTGCATTTGCCACAATGGTCTTCCCACCTTTTCTGGCTTAGAAAAGAGACACAAAGTGGTTCAGTGGGACAAAGGCAGCAGTGAACATCTCCTTACAACAAGATGTGAAACTGCCTTTGCAAAATGTTCCCAACTGCCAGACTTTTGCCTAGAACTGTTTAAATACTGAGGAGAATAATGAGTTATCCTTGAAACACTCCACTAACCTACTACTTGAGTGCTGATTATACGGTAATCATATAAAGATCAGAGCAACCTGTGTTTATTCTTTCTGTTTATTACCCTAGGTTGGTGAGAAAGGGCCTTCTTAAGGGCTATTGTGTCTGGAACATAGAATAAGAGAGTTGGAAAGGACCTCAGAGGTCTTCTAGTCCAACCTCCTGTTTGAGCAGCAGACCCTATACCATTTCAGATAGATGGCTGTCCAGTCTTTTATTAAAAGCCACCAGTGATGGAGCACTCACAACTTCTGAAGCCAAACCATTCCACTGGTTAATTGTTCTCATCATTAGGAAATTTATCCTTAGTTCTAGGTTGCTTCTCTCTTTAGCTAATTTCCATCCATTGTTTCTTGTCTTGCCTTCTAGTACTTTGGAAAATAGGTTGACTCCCTCATCTCTGGGGCAGCCCCTCGAGTATTGGAATACTTCTATTATGTCTCCCCTAGTCCTTCTTTTCACTAGACTAGCCATATCCAAGTTATTTTTTCTTTGTTTTTCATGTGCCAGGCCACACGCTGTTAAGCAGTCTCTTAGTGAATATGATGATCTGGCTGTCAAGTTGGGTGCATGACAGAAGCTGCTCCAAGTATGTGTGTGTGGCGGGGGGGGGGGGAAAGAAGGGCTTTTGAGGAGGGGGCAATGCTCCCCCCCCAATTCCATCCTCTGAAGTCAAATAGTCCTCTCAGATTGATAGACTGACATTCCTATTGCCAATTCTTAATTGTAGAAGAATTTAGCTTTGGTCTCAAGGAGTAGGAGGGAGAAGGAAAATGGTTGCTCCATCCAGGGAGAGTAGAAAGTGTGACAAAGACACTCAGAACACCTCTGCCTTAATTGTGTCGCCTTTTAAAAACAGATAAAGTAATCCTTGATTTATCATCACAATCAGGACAAGAACTTCCATCACTAAGTGATGCAGTTGCTAAGTGAGTCACATTCAATTTTGCAATATTTTTTGCTGTGGTTAAATGAATCGTGTGGTCATTAAGAGAATCTGGCTTCCCCCATTGGCTTTGTTTATCAGAAGCCCCTGCGATGATCATAAATGGTGATCATGTGAGCTTGGGACTCTGCAACTGTTGTAAATGCTTGCCAGTTGCCAGGCACCCAAATTTTGATCGCATGACCGTGGGGATGCTGTAACAGTCATAACTCTGAGGACTGGTTGTAAGTCACTCTTTTAGTTGAGGCTTACCTGTACAGAAGATTTGAGACAGGTTTTCAAAATTTTGTTACTGTGATTGATGGATTGATTGATCGATCATATGTCATCAAGTCAATGTCAACTCTTGGCAACCACACAGATAAATTTTCTCTAGGATGGTGTGTCCCCAGGTTTTGTCCTTCAAATCCAATGGTAGGACCTTTGACGGTGTAACTGATTCTATCCATTTTACTGCTGGTCATTATGTCCTTCTCTTCCCTTCCACTTTCCTAGCAATATAAATTTGTCTAAGAGAACTAGGTCTTTGTAAAATGTATCAAAACAAAGTATGATTAATTTGAACCTGGTCATTTTTGCCTCAAGTTAAGAGCTCTGAGCTCATTTGTTTGGTGTTCCATTTATTTGTTTTCTTCACTGCTAATTTACTCCACAGTAATAAGTAGCATTTCTGGAATCCCTGCGGTGTCTTGACCTGAGCTACCTACCAGGGTTAACATTGATGCTAATTGCCTTTCTCCCCAGGTGTACAGTGTTCTGCTGTCATCTTTTTGCAGAGTTGTGGATGTAATTTTTCTGCAAAAGAGGAATGACTCACACAAGAAGGCCAACATGTCAAAGAAGCACGAAGTTGGCTTTAGGTTTGTCCATTCCAGGGCTTTTTGCTGGTTCAAATTAAGCTCTCAATATTCTCATCAAATTGACTGCTTATCTGCTATTCATTTCTCCAAACAGTCTTGCTGTGTCCATCCTTTGCCAGCTCTTTCCTAATATGCAGCTGGGCAATGTCAGCAGATTGTGTGTGTGTGTGTTTGTGTGTTACTGTTTCTATGATTCATAGCTATATATATGTAGCTCTTTCTGTACCTCTTAGCTCTACAAACTTGATCTGGCAATTCTGCCTGTAGCTAACGGTCTGAGAGTTCATTTTGTGTAAAGTGTATCAGATAGAGATTATTATTTTCCTAACAGTTGCCAAGATTTGATGAGATTTTGATCTGAAAAAGGATCCCTTAGTGTCAGAGCTGGGTACTTGTCTATTTCTGCAAATCCTTTTGACTGGCAAGTGTCCCTTTTCCACATTTGAAGCAAGGCTGAGCTTCATTCTGCAGTTCTCACTGCTTCACTAGGAACATATGGCTTGAGTTTGAGAACAGTGAGGGGAGGGGGGTCAAAAATTAATGGATTGCTTTATATAAATGCTTGAGAACTTTCCAAAACTCTCTCCTTCAGGAAATAAAGCCAAAACCTACTGAAACTCTCCTTTACCATAGAAGGTCTTATTTTTAACATTTTTGTACGTCCATATCATGGGATTAGAAGAACTAAGATTTATTTAATTAGAGTGAAGGTTAAAACTGAACAATGTTGTTATTTTTTGTTTAAAAAAAGATCATTGTATAGTACCTAACATTAAAATGAAGGGAAAAATTAATAGAGACTCCTACAATCCAATTTCCTTAGTTCTTGTTAAAACCTTTAAAAAGGCATTATTATTATTTTGTGTTTTTTCTTTTAAAATGCTAACATCTATTTATTAATGCTAATGCATAGTCACGCTAAGCATTTGTGCTACTTGATTTTATGTCAGCTTCTGCCCATTATTTCAAAGGTCCGAGAAAGGTACCATCAGATTAAATTTAGATTTAGTCTCCAGGGGCTTGGAGACTAAAACATACAAAGAACAGCTACGGGTCTTGGGTTTGGCTAGTCTAAAGAAAAGAAGAAATAGGGGAAACATGATAGCTGTGTTCCAGTATCTGAGGGGCTGCCACAAGGCAGAGGGGGCCAGGTTGTTCACTAAAGCACCAGATGG